>NC_064285.1:49759942-49892089 GCF_019186545.1 Solanum stenotomum | reverse complement strand
TTGAGAGAACTTGAGAGAAAATGTGTCTAAGTATGGGAGAGGTGTTTTGGGAAATGTTTTAGAGATGGGAATTGAACTAATGGTATATAGGAAATAACATATGCCCTTTGGATAAATGGTCCAACACTTAGAAAAAAAATGAGGCGGGTGAACAGTAAAAACGCTCACTGGAAATTGCCTTTCCTATCGGACAGATTTTACGAAAATGGGCATAACTTCTTCGTCCGAACTCCGAATGAGGTGAAACGAAGTGAGTTAGGTAGCTAAATAAAAGGGCTTTCCATGGATATGTTATTGGCCACCCAATTATTTGTGTGCTAGGAGATATGACCCTCCAAAGTAGACCCTTGAAAAAGGCTTCACTTGGAAATTTCCGATTTTTGATACGGTTGCTCTAAAATTTGGGTTAGACCCATTTCCCACTCAATTTGACCCCCTAAAAAAGAATATGAAGTCGGATTTTCGAAAAACAAAACGGATTTTTTTTTTGATTAGCTAAACAAGTTTCCGGTAACTTTCGAAGCACATTTTTAAGAACCTTTTGGGTCATTTCAGGGCGGTACTACCCATATATAATCTACATCAAGGCCTCATCAACAATATTAGCCTTAACTAGGTGATAAAGAATACTTATGTCATAATCCTCGAGTAACTCTGACCACCTTTGTTGTCTCAGATTAAGCTCTTTCTAACTAAACACATATTGAAGACTCTTGTGATCAGTGAATACATCAACATGAACACCATACAAATAATGATGCCATATCTTCCTAGCAAATACCACGACAACCAACTCTAAGTAATGGATTGGGTAATTCTTTTCATGAAATTTCAACTGTCTAGAGGTATATGCTTTAACCTTGCCATTCTACATTAATACGCAACCCAAACCAACTCTAGATGCATCACAATACACCACAAAACCTTGAGTACGTTCTAGCAAGGTCAAAACTGGTGCAGTAGTCAACCTCTTTTTTAATTCCTAAAAGCTTTTCTCACAAGCTTCAGACGATTGAAACTTCACTGTCTACTGAGTTAACTTGGTCAAAGGGGATGAAATAGATGAGAACCCCTATATGAACCTTCTATAATAGTCAGCCAAACCCAAGAAACTTCTAATATCAATTCGAGATGCGGGTCTAGGCCAATTCTGCACTACCTCAATTTTCTGAGTATCAACTTTAGTTCTCTCTCCAGACACAATGTGGCCTGAGAATTCCATAGATTCAAGCTAAAACTTACACTTAGGGAACTTGGCATACAACTCTCTATCCTTTAGAGTTTGGAAAACTATTATGAAATGACTAACATGATCTTCTTCATTCCTTCAATAGATTAGTATGTCATCAATGAACACGATAAAAAATATATCTAAATAAGGTTTGAATACTCTATTCAAAAGGTCCATGAATGTCGCAGGCGCATTGGTAAAACCAAAGAACATGACCAAAATCTCATAATGACCATAACGAGTTTTGAAAGTTGTCTTTGGAATATCACATTCCATTACTCTCAATTGATGATAGCCTGATCTGAGGTCTATCTTAGAGAAACAAGTAGCACCCTGAAGCTGATCAAAAGATCATCAATTATCTGAAGAGGATACTTATTCTTGATGGTAACCTTCTTCAACTGACGGTAATCTATACACATCTAAAGGGAACTATCTTTCTTTCTCACAAATAAGACCGGAGTGTCCCAAGGTGAGACACTTGGTCGAATAAAGCCCTTATCTAGGAGATCTTTTAATTGTTCTTGAAGCTCTTTCAACTCTGCTGGTGCCTTTCTATATGGTGGAATAGATATAGGGTGTGTATCTGGAAGAACATCTATACCGAAGTCTATCTCTCTCTCAGGAGGGACTCCAGGTAGATCATCTTGAAAGACTTCTGGATACTCTCTTTCTACTGAAAATGACGTATCTTAATACTAGAGTCATTAACTCGGACTAAGTGATAGACACACCCCTTGGAAACTAACTTTCTTGCCTTAAGGTATGAAATGAAACGACCCTTAGGCACTGCTGAACTGTTTTTCCACTCTAAGAAATGCTCATTAGGAATTTGGAACTTAACAACTTGAGTTCTACAATCAATGGAGACATAACAGGCATGAAGCCAGTCTATACCTAGAATGATGTCAAAATCTTCCATGTCTAACTCAATTAAATCAGCCATGGTGTCTTTATGATTAATCGAAATGACACAATCACGATAAACTCTTTCAGCTAGAATAGACTCCCCAACAGGTGTAGAAACACAAAAGGGTTTACAGAGTTTCTTAGGAAGAACATTAAAACTATTTGCAACATAAGGAGTTACAAAAGATAAGCTTGCTCCTGGGTCTAGCAAATCATAAACATCAAGAGTAAAGACTTTAATCATACTAGTGACAACATCTAGAGAGTTCTCTTGCTCTTGGCCACTAGTTATCGCATAAAGACGGTTTGTTCCTCCGCCAGTACCAAAAGTAGCTCCACTAGGTACAGCCCTGTCTGGTGGAGCAACTGATGAAGATTGGGCTCTATTGCCCTGATTCCCATTACCTTGCTGGTTCTTGGGACACTCTTTCATGAAATGATACTCTTGTCCACACTTCAAGCAACCTGACTAGCCATCACGACACTTACCTGGGTGTGTTCTACCACACTTATCACATGTAGGATCCCAATTACCTTCTTGTGCCATACTACCCTGAGATTGGGTAGGTCTACCCCTGAAATGCTGGGAATTCTGACTATTAAACTCACCTTTGTTTCTGGGTGCAGGTGCACTAGAAGATGATGGAGCAGGTCCCTTTTGCTTTTGCTAAAAGGACGAACAGTTCACATTACTTTTCTGCTGCTCGGACTCATTTCCTGTCTTAGCTTTCTTATTTCTGAAATCCTCTCTATCCCTCCCCTTCTCTTCCTCGACCTGCTACACATATACTATTAACCTCGATATATCCAAATCCCCAATTAGCATCGCTGCCCTGCCCTCTTTGCTTGATAAACAGGACAACCCAGCAACAAACAAACTCATTTTACTCCACATATCTGCAACCATCTTCGGAGCATAATGGGATAGTAGGGTGAACTTCAACCTATACTCATGAGCACTTAGTGACTCTTTCTTAAGGGTAAGAAATTCTTATACCTTAGCCTCTTTCAGTTCTCGAGAAAAGAAACGCCCTAAGAAGGCCTTCTCAAAAAAAGCCCAACTCGCAGGTGGTATATCCTCAACTCTACCCTCCTTCCGTAGGTCAAACCAAGTCCTAGAAATATTCTTCAGTTGATATGCAGCTAGATCAACACGCTCAGTATCGGCAACGCGCATAACATCAAATATCTTTTTCAGGTCCTTAATAAAGTTCTTTAGATCCTCAGTGGTGCTTGAACCCGTGAAACTTGGAGGAGTCATCCTAAAGAAGTCTTGGATCCTCGAAGTATTAGTCACTTCCTATCTAGCTTCTCTTTGTTGCCCAACCTGGTTAGCCACATCTTGATTTAGAATCCTTATTGCCTCTCTGAACTCAGTGTTAGTGAGTTCCCCTTGAGGTTGCACTTCAGGTGCATTTGGTAACTCTTGCTCCTCAACATTACACCTAGCAGGATGACCTCTGACAGCTCTTCGTGGAGGCATGATTATCTGTAAACACGTGCAGGCACGAATTAGAAGAAAGTTTTTAGAGATTAAACTCTAACGCACGAAATGAGTGTGAAAGAAGTGAGAAATTTTCTTAAGTGTTGCAGCCTCCTAATTATAGATGTGGCTCGCTTCACACCGATAACTAGAACTCTACAAACACAACTTCATAGACTCCCTAGACTCTTGAACTCTATGCTCTGATACCAACTTTGTCACTCCCCGAGCCTACACCCCGGACATGGCTGACACTCACGAACCATTGCTGGCCCCAAGAGAACCCTTGGCCTGGTTTACTTACTCAGCGGAAGACTTTAAACATTAAGAAACGAACTCAAATGCAAGATAACTCAAATGTCTCAAACTAAACTCACAATGTTTTAGAAATAAACATTTAACTTAGCCAAATTGGCAACTCAAATCTAAACATAAACCAATAACAAGATAATGACAAAAGAACTAACTGATTGTCTATCTATGAAGCCTCTAAACAACTGAGATGGATGTCGGGACAAGACCCACGACATCCTAATGAACTTAAATACTGAAAGAAATAAAAGGGATCCTCCGAAAAGAAATGAGGCTCACCATAGACTCTGAGTGCTCAAATGGATTAACGATGCGCTGGATGTTGATCTTGGTTGTCTGCGTCTGTATCATAAAATAATGCAGGCCAACTGGCATTAGTACATTGAATGTACGAATATGCGAGTTGGAATGCTAAACAGGATATAAGCTTGAAAGGAACTGAATAACTTACCTGGCTCAACTCAACTCAACGTAATTGAACTCAGTTCAATATAACGTAGTGTAAATAAATACAGTATAAAGAAAGGCTTTAAAACATTGTTCTCTACTCTGTGTATTTAGAAATACAATAATAACTTTGTATGTACGCAAATATACAATATGAGCTCTGTTTGTATATAAAAATACAAATATATCTGATGCATATAAAAATACAAATACTATTGTGGGAGTTTCCCTAATCGACAACCACCACTCTGAGCCAAAGTGATGATACAACGTCTTGCCCACGCTGCCAGAAATGTCCTATACTTTGGCATCATATAAGACGCCTTAACTAAGTGGATCCACTAGTCTATGCTAAAAAGCAACTTAAGGAGTCATCTAAAAAGTAAGATTCTTTACTACCTATGATGGCTACTTAGTTTATGGAGACTTGAGTTAATATGAAATCGCATATCCATATCGGTGCTCAATACTACTCTGAAGATATACTTAGCTCATATGAAGTTGTGAGGGATGAGCTAAGCTAAAAAAAACCTCAGAAAGCTTGGTCCAATTGTAAAGAGGAGACCTAACTGAACTAGTCTAAATGTAGGTATGCCACGACTTGCTAGCTGACACATTTAACATATACACCATGAATTCGGCTCCTCTCGACTCTACTAGACCTAGAATATGATGTCGCTAATGGCAAGTTGTAAGAAACTTGTGAGTATCCCCACCCACAGCCCCAAAAAACCTTAGAGGTTATAGTATGAGAAACACTCCAAGTATCTTCTTCTTTAAAGGTATGGTTTCGGCGGCATTCACAGGTTGGGCACCTCTAGGTGGTACCTAGGATGCCACAGATGTAGGCTGATCCTCTGGTGCTAGTGCAACTGTAGCTCTAGCCTACTACATACCCCAAGAACATTCAGAAGTTGTACAATGGTTGCGTGAAGGTACAGAGCCATAGAGGGTCCACGTGACGACTGAGAAGTCCCCGACCCCGTTGATTAAATCGGAACTAAAACTACTAGAGGGTCAGCTGATATCTCAAGACCTCTATCTCTTCAGGGCTAGTGCACACTCCTGATCGGTAGTAGAGGTCGACTCCTTCCTCGAGCTGTCGTACGGCGTGTATGAGCCATCCTTTAAACAGAATGAAACAAGTGAGATTTCAAGAAACCAACTACACACACGCTGCATGAAAGCGATACAAAAGAGGATAAATTACTAAAGACTCCCTATAGACTTCTAAAGATAGGATCCAAATGTCTCCACACCGATCAAGAAATCTCTAATCAATATTAGCGTTGTACAAGTGAGACAGGCAAATCTAGGGCTCTGATACCAACTTTTCATGACTCGATTTCTCGACTCATGAGGGCATATACTATAACCCTCAAGTAGGGAAACTAATGTGTTGCCTAGAATAGCAAGCAATAAGTATATGAGTACAACTAAATAGAAATCAAATTAAACCACCAAACAAAACAAAAGCAGGAGCAAACAAAAAACTATATACAAGAGGTACCTCCCGTAACCTAGAAATGAGAATACACAATTGTCTAAAAATAAGAATAAAAATAACAAAAGTGGACAAAAGCAAAGCTTGTTCCAAAAGGAAAAACACTAGCTAAGTAAGTATAAAATGAGATAAGCTCATCCAAAACTCCAAGTGCTCACACTCATCTCCAAATCCCTAATTCTTCTAATTGCAAAAACAATCACCGCACCTACATGACAAAACAGATTAAAATTGTAGCATGAGTATAACAACTGGGTACTTTGTACAAATCACGTGTCGACTAAGCAAGAAAGGAAAAAACAATATGAAAAGATCGTAACTAGAAACAAACAGAGGTCAAAGCGGATATGAAAGAAAGCATAAGAGCATACCGAAAGTAAATCTAAGTACACCTAAGCTTAACCTAACAGGTCTTTATAAGCCTAGAACATAGACTCATGCACATGTTTAAATGAAAATCAAGAAGACCCTGTAAGCCCGACAAGTATAAAGCGTAACTAAGTTTACAAGTTAGAAAGGCACGACAAATTCAAAACCAAGGAACAAAATTCAGGTTCCCATCCCAAGTAACCACAATATCTAGTAATCCGGTCAACTTCCAACCCAGGTAGCAAGAGTGATAATCAATCTAGGTCGCCCAGCCAGCCAGTCCACTCCAAGTCCAACTAGCAAGATTGACATAGGGGCCTGTCGACTCTAAAAAGGGTCTCAAAATATCAAAGTTTCCCATCTAGATAGATCACTTCAAAGCCATCCAATTAGAAAGAGTGTCCCCAGTGGTGTTGACTCCCAATAGGATGTCGAATATAAGATCAATCAATACTAAGCCACCGTGAATCAACGTCCCCATACAAGGTATCATAAGAAATATGCAGCTTGAATAACCGTAATTCCAAGCCGCCCAAGAAAGAACAAAGCCTATGGTAACACATCAGAAGCCAAATCGGATATGAAAGAAAGCATACGATGATATTGAAATTTAATCTAAGTACATATAGGCTAAACCTAAATGGAACCATTTAATCCTAGAATGTACACTCATGCACATGTCAAAATGAAACTCAAAAAGACCCCATTAAGACCGACAGGTATACAGAGTAACTAAGTCTGTAGAGAGAAAGGCACCACAAATCCAAACCCAAGAAACAAAACTGAGGCTCCCAACCCAAGTAACCACAATATCTAGTAATCCAGTCAACTTTCGACCCAACTAGCAAGAGTGATAATCAATCTAGGCCACCCAGCCAGCTAGTCTACTCCCAAGAAAGTTGATTCCATCATTGTAGAGGCAGATGAGAACTAGCTCTCCTTTTTACGAACACAAACCATAGGTTAAGGGACAATCAACTGTTTTTTGTTCCAATTAATTGGTTGCACATAATTTAATTTTTATAACAAGTTATCCTGATTAAAACAAAAAAAATTGTCAACAAAAATCAGAGAAACAAACTAGGAATAGAAAAGATTAAGATTAATTGGTCTGAAGGAAATAATTTCAGTTGTTGGAAAAGCTAACAAATGCTTCATTAAATTTAAGGTATTAGTAGAACAACTGTTGTAGTTCTTATTCTCTGGAACTATAACAAGTTTATCGGGATTTATTACATGCTCAAGTAAGAACTTCAAGAATTGTTAGAGCTTTATTGCGTGAAAACTACGCGTACAACAACAAATTGGCATAAACTTGACTTACTTCAAATTCTGTAAGGAAACTTTGAATATATTTTGTTCAAACGAGAGGTACTTGTCTTCCAGCAAATCAATGTCTTCGCCTTAAAAAAAGCATGGTACTAAAAATACAGAACAAGGACAAATCAAGTTAGGTGGTAAGATTAGCAACTACATTAATGAAATTGAAGTCGTTGAGGCTATAACTGATCAATATACATTTGAAATAAAGATATTTAAAACGTAGGATTCAAATGTCTCCACACCGATCAAGAAATCTCTAATCAATATAAGCGTTGTACAAGTGAGACAGGTAAATCGAGGGCTCTGATACCAAATTTACATGACCCGATTTCTCGAGTCATGAGGGCATACACTATAACCCTCAAGTAGGGAAACTAATGTGTTTCCTAGAATAGCAAGCAATAACTATGTGGGTACAACTAAATAGAAATCAAACTAAACCACCAAACAAAACAAAAGCAGGAGCAAACAAAAAACTATATACAAAAGAAACCTCCCGTAACCTAGAAATTAGAAATACACAATTGTCTAAAAATAACTGTAAAAATCGCAAAACTGGACAAAAACAAAGCTTGTTCCAAAAGGAAAAAGACTAGCTAAGTAAGTATAAAATGAGATAAGCTCATGCAAGACTCCAAGTGCTCACACTCATCTCCAAATCCCTAATTCTTCTAATTGCAAAAACAATCACCGCACCTTCATGACTAAACAGATTAAAATTGTAGCATGAGTATAAAAACTGGGTACTTTGTATAAATCACGCGTCGACTAAGCAAGAAAGGAAAAAACAATAGGAAAAGATCCAATCTAGAAACAAACAGAGGTCAAAGCGGATATGAAAGAAAGCTGACGAGCATACCGAAAGTAAATCTAAGTACACCTAAGCTTAACCTAATTGGTCTTTATAAGCCTAGAACATAGACTCATGCACATGTTTAAATGAAAATCAAATAGACCCTGTAACCCCGACAAGTATAAAGAGTAACTAAGTTTACAAGTTAGAAAGGCACGACAAATCCAAACCCAAGAAACAAAATTCAGGTTCCCATCCCAAGTAACCATAATATCTAGTAATCCGGTCAACTTCCAACCTAGGTAGCAAAAGTGATAATCAATCTAGGTGGCCCAGCCAGTTACTCCACTCCCAGCCCAACTAGCAAGATTGACATAGGGGCATGTCGACTCTAAAAAGGGTCTCAAAATATCAATGTTTCCTATCTAGATAGACCACTTCAAAGCCATCCAACTAGAAAGAGTGTCCCCAGTGGTGTTGACTCCCAATAGGATTTCGAATATAAGATCAATCAATACTAAGCCATCGTGAATCAACGTCCCCATACAAGGTATCACAAGAAATACGCAGCTTGAATAACCGTAATCCCAAGCCGCCCAAGAAAGAACAAAGCCTATGGTAACACATCAGAAGCCAAATCGGATATGAAAGAAAGCATACGATGATATTGAAATTTAATCTAAGTACATATAGACTAAACCTAAATGGAACCATTTAAGCCTAGAATGTACACTCATGCACATGTTAAAATGAAACTCAAAAAGACCCCAGTAAGACCGACAAGTATAATGAGTAACTAAGTCTATAGAGAGAAAGGCACCACAAATCCAAACCCATGAAACAAAACTGAGGATCCCATCCCAAGTAACCACAATATCTAGTAATCCAGTCAACTTCCGACCCAACTAGCAAGAGTGATAATCAATCTAGGCCACCCAGCCACCTAGTCCACTATCAAAAAAGTTGATTCCATCCTTGTAGAGGCAGATGAAAACTAGCTCTCCTTTTTACGAACACAAACCCTAGGTTAATGGACAATCATCTGTTTTTTGTTCTAATTAATTGCTTGCACATAATTTAATTTTTATAACAAGTTATCCTGATTAAAACAAAAAAAAAATTTCAACAAAAATCAGAGAAACAAACTAGAAATAGAAAAGATTAAGATTAATTGGTCTGAAGGAAATAATTTCAGTTGTTGGAAAAGCTAACAAATGCTTCATTAAATTTAAGGTATTAGTAGAACAACTGTTGTAGTTCTTATGCTCTGGAACAATAACAAGTTTATCGGGATCTATTGCATGCTCAAGTAAGAACATCACTAATCGTTGGAGCTTTATTGCGTGAAAACTACGCGTACAAATACAAAATGGCATAAACTTGACTTTCTTCAAATTCTGTAAGGAAACTTTGAATATGTTTTGTTCAAACGAGAGGTACTTGTCTTCCAACAAATCAATATCTTCGCCTTCAAAAATGCATGGTACTAAAAATACAGAACAAGGACAAATCAAGTTAGGTGGTAAGATTAACAACTACAATAATGAAATTGAAGTCATTGAGGCTATAAGTGATCAATATACATTTGACATAAAGATATTGTGAATCGAAAACATAGGATCCAAATGTCTCCACACCGATCAAGAAATCTCTAATCAATATTAGCGTTGTACAAGTGAGACAAGCAAACATAGGGCTTTGATACTATCTTTTCATGACCCGATTTCTCGAGTCATGAGGGCATATATTATAACCCTCAAGTAGGGAAACTAATGTGTTGCCTAGAATAGCAAGGGATAAGTATATGGGTACAACTAAATAGAAATCAAACTAAACCACCAAACAAAACAAAAGTAGGAGTAAACAAAAAACTATATACAAAAGGTACCTCCCGTAACCTAGAAATTAGAAATACACAATTGTCTAAAAATAAGTGTAAAAATCGCAAAACTGGACAAAAACAAAGCTTGTTCCAAAAGGAAAAAGACTAGCTAAGTAAGTATAAAATGAGATAAGCTCATGCAAGACTCCAAGTGCTCACACTCATCTCCAAATCCCTAATTCTTCTAATTGCAAAAACAATCACCGCACCGTCATGACGAAACAGATTAAAATTGTAGCATGAGTATAAAAACTGGGTACTTTGTACAAATCACGTGTCGACTAAGCAAGAAAGGAAAAAATAATACGAAAAGATCGAATCTAGAAACAAACAGAGGTCAAAGCGGATATGAAAGAAAGCTGACGAGCATACTGAAAGTAAATCTAAGTACACCTAAGCTTAACCTAATTGGTCTTTATAAGCCTAGAACATAGACTCATGCACATGTTTAAATGAAAATCAAATAGACCCTGTAAGCCCGACAAGTATAAAGAGTAACTAAGTTTACAAGTTAGAAAGGCACGACAAATCCAAACCCAAGAAACAAAATTCAGGTTCCCATCCCAAGTAACCATAATATCTAGTAATCCGGTCAACTTCCAACCTAGGTAGCAAAAGTGATAATCAATCTAGGTGGCCCAGCCAGTTACTCCACTCCCAGCCCAACTAGCAAGATTGACATAGGGGCATGTCGACTCTAAAAAGGGTCTCAAAATATCAATGTTTCCTATCTAGATAGACCACTTCAAAGCCATCCAACTAGAAAGAGTGTCCCCAGTGGTGTTGACTCCAAATAGGATGTCAAATATAAGATCAATCAATACTAAGCCACCGTGAATCAACGTCCCCATACAAGGTATCACAAGGAATATGCAGCTTGAATAACCATAATCCCAAGCCGCCCAAGAAAGAACAAAGCCTATGGTAACACATCAGAAGCCAAATCGGATATGAAAGAAAGCATACGATGATATTGAAATTTAATCTAAGTACATACAGGCTAAACCTAAATGGAACCATTTAAGCCTAGAATGTACACTCATGCACAAGTTAAAATGAAACTCAAAAAGACCCCAGTAAGACCGACAAGTATAAAGAGTAACTAAGTCTATAGGGAGAAAGGCACCACAAATCCAAACCCAAGAAACAAAACTGAGGCTCCCATCCCAAGTAACCACAATATCTAGTAATCCAGTCAACTTCCGACCCAACTAGCAAGAGTGATAATCAATCTAGGCCACCCAGCCAGCTAGTCCACTCCCAAAAAAGTTGATTCCATCCTTGTAGAGGCAGATGAAAACTAGCTCTCCTTTTTACGAACACAAACCATAGGTTAAGGAACAATCATCTGTTTTTTGTTCTAATTAATTGCTTGCACATAATTTAATTTTTATAACAAGTTATCCTGATTAAAACAAAAAAAAAATTTCAACAATAATCAGAGAAACAAACTAGAAATAGAAAAGATTAAGAATAATTGGTCTGAAGGAAATAATTTCAGTTGTTGGAAAAGCTAACAAATGCTTCATTAAATTTAAGGTATTAGTAGAACAACTGTTGTAGTTCTTATGCTCTGGAACTATAACAAGTTTATCGGGATTTATTGCATGCTCAAGTAAGAACTTCAAGAATTGTTGGAGCTTTATTGTGTGAAAACTACGCGTACAACTACAAAATGGCATAAACTTGACTTTCTTCAAATTCTGTAAGGAAACTTTGAATATGTTTTGTTCAAACGAGAGGTACTTGTCTTCCAGCAAATCAATGTCTTCGCCTTTAAAAAAGCATGGTACTAAAAATACAGAACAAGGACAAATCAAGTTAGGTGGTAAGATTAACAACTACAATAATGAAATTGAAGTCATTGAGGCTATAAGTGATCAATATACATTTGACATAAAGATATTGTGAATCGAAAACATAGGATCCAAATGTCTCCACACCGATCAAGAAATCTCTAATCAATATTAGCGTCGTACAAGTGAGACAGGCAAATCTTGGGCTTTGATACTATCTTTTCATGACCCGATTTCTCGAGTCATGAGGGCATATACTATAACCCTCAAGTAGGGAAACTAATGTGTTGCCTAGAATAGCAAGCGATAAGTATATGGGTTCAACTAAATAGAAATCAAACTAAACCACCAAACAAAACAAAAGCAGGAACAAACAAAAAACTATATACAAAAGGTACCTCCCGCAACCTAGAAATTAGAAATACACAATTGTCTAAAAATAAGAGTCAAAATCGCAAAACTGAACAAAAACAAAGCTTGTTCCAAAAGGAAAAAGACTAGCTAAGTAAGTAAAAAATGAGATAAGCTCATGCAAGACTCCAAGTGCTCACACTTATCTCCAAATCCCTAATTCTTCTAATTGCAAAAACAATCACCGCACCGACATGAGGAAACAGATTAAAATTGTAGCATGAGTATAAAAACTGGGTACTTTGTACAAATCACGTGTCGACTAATCAAGAAAGGAAAAAACAATATGAAAATATCGAATCTAGAAACAAACAGAGGTCAAAGCGGATATGAAAGAAAGCATACGAGAATACCGAAAGTAAATCTAAGTACACCTAAGCTTAACCTAACTGGTCTTTATAAGGCAAGAACATAGACTCATGCACATGTTTAAATGAAAATCAAATAGACCCTGTAAGCCCGACAAGTATAAAGAGTAACTAAGTTTACAAGTTAGAAAGGCATGACAAATCCAAACACAAGAAACAAAATTCAGGTTCCCATTCCAAGTAACCACAATATCTAGTAATTCGATCAACTTCCAACCCAGGTAGCAAGAGTGATAATCAATCTAGGTCGCCCTGCCAGCTAGTACACTCCCAGCCCGACTAGCAAGATTGACATAGGGGCATGTTGACTCTAAAAAGGGTCTCAAAATATTAAAGTTTCCTATCTAGATAGACCACTTCAAAGCCATCCAACTAGGAGGAGTGTCCCCAGTGGTGTTGACTCCCAATAGGATGTCAAATATAAGATCAATGAATACTAAGCCACCGTGAATCAACGTCTCCATACAAGGTATCACAAGAAATATCCAGCTTGAATAACCGTAATCCCAAGCCGCCCAAGAAAGAACAAAGCCTATGGTAACACATCAAAAGCCAAATTGAATATGAAAGAAAGCATACGATGATATCGAAATTTAATCTAAGTACATATAGGGTAAACCTAAATGGAACCATTTAAGCCTAGAATGCACACTCATGCACATGTTAAAATGAAACTCAAAAAGACCCCAGTAATACCGACAAGTATAAAGAGTAACTAAGTCTATAGAGAGAAAGGCACCACAAATCCAAACCCAAGAAACAAAACTGAGGCTCCCAACCCAAGTAACCACATTATCTAGTAATCCAGTCAACTTCCGACCCAACTAGCAAGAGTGATAATCAATCTAGGCCACCCAGCCAGCTAGTCCAGTACCAAGAAACTTGATTCCATCCTTGTAGAGGCAGATGAAAACTAGCTCTCCTTTTTACGAACACAAACCATAGGTTAAGGGACAATCAGCTATTTTTTGTTCTAATAAATTGCTTGCACATAATTTAATTTTTATAACAAGTTATCCTGATTAAAACAAAAAAAAATTTCAACAAAAATCAGAGAAACAAACTAGAAATAGAAAAGATTAAGATTAATTGGTCTGAAGGAAATAATTTCAGTTATTGGAAAAGCTAACAAATGCTTCATTAAATTTAAGGTATTAGTAGAACAACTGTTGTAGTTCTTATGCTCTGGAACTATAACAAGTTTATCGGGATTTATTGCATGCTCAAGTAAGAACTTCAAGAATTGTTGGAGCTTTATTGCGCGAAAACTACCCGTACAACTACAAAATGGTACTAAAAATACAGAACAAGGACAAATCAAGTTAGGTGGTAAGATTAGCAACTACAATAATGAAATTGAAGTCGTTGAGGCTATAAGTGATCAATATACATTTGACATAAAGATATTGTGAATTGAAAACATACTGGCATATCAGGAAATATTATTAGATTTTCCAAATTATAAGTCGACCTTAAGAGGTTCGAGTATTAGCTCAAAAATTTTCTGGTGTGTTACAATTGAGTCCTCAGAGGAGAAATAAATTAATGATGACATGACAATATTCTGAGTAATGTTTTGACAATGACACAGTGAACCATGTTCACAAGTTTGTTCCAGAACTAATATAAAAGAGTGGGATATTAAAGAAGAAATAACGCGTCGAAGGCAAACACTCCTTATTAAGGCAAAATAGTAAAGAAGACTCCTTATACGGAAAGAAAAAAAAATTAGGAAAAGAATTACTTTCCTTGTAGGATTCAAATAGGGTTGAATCCCTCCTTATAAAAGGATCTTTGGCAAAGAAAAAACATATTTTGAAATTCATAAATTGAGAGAATTTAGTGGTGAAAGAAGTGCAACACTAAAGAGTATACAATAGAAGAAAGAAGAACTACAGCTAGGTTTTTCTTTCTATAGGCTTAGTTTGGATTGGTTCACCTTAGAATTATTTTTTAGAGATAATTGTACTAAGATTGAAAGAGAATTTGTGAGGTTTTGTAACAAAAAGTGAGCTTGGCTTCTTGGAGAGTAGAGTATACGATTATAGTTAATTGTTGAACAATTAGAGTGAGCTATTTAGGTGATTTACTGGAGTTATTCTTTTTTTTATTATAGAGTTGCGATCTAGAGTTTCTCTTTGAAGTTAGGTAATTTTGGTTTAAAATGCTACGAGGGAATATCATTGTTTTTTCCCTTGAGTAAGGAGGTTTTCCATGACAAAATCTTTATTTTATTTTATTGCATATTTTGTCTCTAAAAATTCAACAAGAACCCAGTTCTTATTTAGGTTGTCAAAGTTTCTTTAATTTGTCAAACAACCCCTCGGATTTGAAAATAATGACCATCCTGACTATGTGTACAAACAGGTCAAGCCTTGTATGGATTAAAACAATCCCCAAGAGCATGGTGTGATCACCTATCAAGCTTCTTGCTTGCACACGGGTATTTAAGAGGCCAGATTGACAATACACTGTTCTTCGAAATCAGGGCTCCAATGTGCTCATAGGTCAAGTGTATCTAGATGATATTATCTTTGGAGGAAAATATGCAAAACATGGGGATGACTTTGCACCAACTGATGGGCAACAATTTTTAAATGAGCATGATGGGAGAGCTTAACTTCTTCATGGGACCTCAAATCAAACAGTCCTCCTCTGGCAGTTCAACTCATCAATAGAAGTATATTAAAGTGCTACTAAAGAAGTTCAACATGAATAAAGAAAAGATTAATAACACTCCAATTGCAACAACAACGAAGCTTGATAAAGACGAACCTGGTCATGGTACATGACATAAAGTATATAGGAATGATCGGATCTCTATTGTACGTAATAGATAACGGACCTAACGTTGTATTTAGTGTTAGACTGTGCATGCTTCCAATCATGTTCAAAGAAATCCCATCTGAAGGCTATCCAAAGGATTTTGTAATATCTCAAACGAAAATGAGTGTAGTTCTCTGGTATACTAGAGATGATTCATTTGATGTGGTCGGATTTGCATTGGCATACTATGTAGTCTACCTGGTAGGTAGATAAAGCACATCTAAAATAGCTCACTTCTTGGGGCCATGCTTAGTATTATGAGCAACTAGGAAAAATAACTCAGTCACCTTGTCTATGACGGAAGTAGAATACATTGTTGTTGCCTCGTGTTATGCCCAACTTCTCTGAATTAATCAACAACTTCAAGATTTTGGCATCATAGTTGACATTTTTTCATTGTCACCTTGGGGCTCATTACTAATCTACTCAACAGTGTTGCCGTTATCAACAATATCAAGAAATAAATGACCCATAGAAACTCTAGACTAAGTCTCTATCCGCTGAAGTCATAACCCACAGACAGAGCATTAATATATTTTCTTTTTAGTAGGTAGAATAATAGAAGTGTGGCCTAACAAGTTGTGGAAACTCGCCTCACACTCTGACTCACTCTTGGGAGCACTTCTCTAACCTGTAGAACTGATCTTGAGGCGATCTTTGAAGTTGCGAGGGATGTGCCAAGCTAAAAAAAAACTCAGAAAACTTGGTCCAAGTAAAAAGAGAAGACCTAACTGAACTAGTTTAAAAAAAGGTACGCCACGGTTTACTAGCTGACCCATCTAATAAATACGTCGTGGATTCGGCTCCTCTCTACTCCAAAAGACCTAGAATATGATGTCGCTAATGGCAAAGTGTAAGAAACTTTTGGGTATCCTAACCCACAGCCCCAAAAAAACATAGAGGTTAGAGTATGAGAACACTCCAAGCATCTTCTCTTTTAAAGGTATGGCTTCAGCTACATTCACGGGTTGGGCACCTGTAGGTGGTACCTGGACTGAGGTGCCTCTGTTTTAGGCTGATCCTATGGAGCTAGTGCAGATGCAGCTCTATCATGTTGCATGCCCCAAGCATAATAATATGTTGTACAATGGTTGCCTGAAGGTACAGAGCAATACAGGGTCTAGGTAACGACTGATATGGCCCTGAACCCGCTGATTGAACTAGAACTTAAACTACTAGAGAATCAGCTGATGGCGCCAAACCACTCTCTCTTCAGGGCTAGTGTTGCACTCCTGGCCGGTAGAGATCGATCCCTTTCTCGAGATGTTGTATGGCATGTATGAGTCATTTTCTGAAAAGAATGAAACAAGTGAGATTTCAATAAACCAACTACACACAGTCTGCATGAAAGCGATAAAAAAGAGGATAAATTCCTAAAGACACCCTATAGCCTTTTAAAGATAGGATACAAATGTCTCCACACAGATCCAAAAATCTCTAATTTGTCTTAGCTCTGTACAAGTAAGATAGGAAAATCTAGGGCTCTGATACCAACCTTTCATGACCCGATCCCTCGAGTCATGAGGTCATATATTATAACCCTCAAGTAGGGAAAATAATGTGTAACCTAGAATAGCAAGCAATAAGTATAAGGGTACAACTAAATAGAAATCAAACTAAACCACCAAGCAAAACAAAAGCGGGAGCAAACAAAAAGCTATATACAAAAGTTCCCTCCCATAACCTAGAAATCAGAAGTACACAGTTGTCTAAAAATAAGAGTAAAAATCGCAAAAGTGGACAGAAACAATTCTTGTTCAAAAAGGAAAAAGACTAGCTAAATAAGTAGGGAACGAGATGAGCTGATACAAGACTGCAACTGCTCACACTCATCTCCAAATCCCTGAATCTTCTAATTACACGAATAATCACCGCACATGCATGACGAAACAGATCAAGACTCTAGCAAAATCTAGGTACTTTGTAGACATCACGTGTCGACTGAGAAAGAAAGGTAAAAACAATAGGAAAAGATAGAATCTAGAAACAGACAAAGGTTAAAGCGGATATGAAAGAATCCATATGAGCATACCGTAAGTAAATCTATGTACACCTAAGCTAAACCTAACTGACCCCTATAAGCCTAGAACATACACTCATGCATATGTTTAAATGAAAATAAAATAGATTATGTAAGCCCGACAAGTATAAAGAGTAACTAAGTCTATAAGAGAGAAAGGCACCACAAATCCAAACCCAAGAAACAAAATTCAGGCTACCAACCCAAGTAACCACAATATCTAGTAATCTAGTAAACTTCCAGCCCTGCTAGCAAGAATGATAATCAATCTAGGTCTCCCAGCCAGGTAGTCCACTCCAAAACCAACTAGCAGGACAAACATGGGGGCGTGTCGACTCAAAAAAGGGTCTTAAAATATCAAATTCGCTCATCTAGATAGACCGGTTCAAAGCCATCCAACTAGAAAGAGTGTCTCGAGTGGTGTGGACTCCCAAAAGGATGTCAAATATGAGATCAATCTCTACTAAGCCACCGTGGATCTACATCCCCTCACAAGGAATCACAACAAGTATCTAGCCTAAATAACCCTAATACCAAGTCACCCGAGAAAAAAACAAAACCATTAGTAACACATCGAAGGTCAAAATGGATATGAAAGAAAGCATAAGAGCATATTGAAAGTTAATCTAAGTACATCTAGGCTAAACCTAACTGACCATATAAGCCTAAAATGTACACTCATGCACTTTTTAAAATGAAACGCAAACAGACCCCGTAAGCCCGGTAGGTATAAAGAGTAACTAATTCTACAAGAGAGAAAGGCATCACAAATAAAAACCCAAGAAACAAAAGTTAGGCTCCGAACCCAACTAACCTCAATATCTAGTAATCCAGTTAACTTCAAGCCCAACTAGCAACAGTGATAATCAATCTAGGCTGCCCAGCCAGCTAGTCCACTCCCAAGAAGGTTGATTCCATCCTTGAAGAGGGAGATGCAAACTAGCTCTTCTTTGTACATGCCCAACCCATAGGTTAAGGGACGATCAACTGTTATTTGTTCTAATTAATGGTTGGCACATAATTTAATTTTCATAGCAAGTTATCCTTATTAAATCAATAAAAAGTCAACAAAAATAAGAGAAACAAACTAGGAATAGAAAACATATTGACAAATTGGTCCTAAGGAAATAATTGCACTTGTTGGAAAAGCTAACAAATGCTTCATTACATTTGAGGTATTAGTAGAACAACTGATGTAGTCATTATGCTCTGGTACTATATCAAGTTTCTCAGGATTTATTGCATGCTCAAGTAAGAACTTCAAGAATTGATGGAGTTTTATTGCGAAAAAACTACCTGTACGTCTACAAAATGGCATAACCTTGACATCCTTCAAATTCTATAAGAAAACTTTGAATATGTTTTGTTCAAACGAGAGGTACTTGTCTTCAATCTAATCAATGTCTTCGCACTAAAAAAGCATGGTACTACCAATACAGATGAAGGAAAAATCGGGTTAGGTGGTAGGCTTAACAACTATAGTAATGAAATTGAAGTCGTTGAGGCTGTAAGGGATCAATATAGATTTGACATAAATATATTGTGAATTCCATACATACTGGCATATCATGAAATATCTTAGGTTTTTGAAATTACGAGTCGACCTTAAGAGGTTGTCTAGGGGAAGGAAAGTTTTGAAATACAATAACTTATTATCAGCCATTTGCGTTCCACCAACAATAAGGAGATGTCTTCCTCTGGCAACATCAAACTGGAAATCAACTGAATAGAAGAATGAGGCACAATAAAGGTAAGTACATTGCTTTACAGGTCTTACAAACTAAACCAATAGTGATTTCCCATTCTTGTAACACCTTATATCTTAGACCAATAACACGAACTAAGATGTAACATCACGTACTAAATTAAAACTATATAAGTTAATTAAAAGGAAGGGAATCAATAGATATTTAATCAGGTTAATTGAAAAAATAATGACCCCCATCGTACAATCAAGTTGATTGGTAGAAAACTGGAGCTCAATTCACAATCAACATAAAAAAGACTATAGACATTTGGGACTGATAACCTACCGTGGTAAACTAGGATGAAAATATTAGCTCATTAGCACAATGAACGCTTGCCAAAAGATCTTTCTCCATGTTTTCATGCATTTAATCTAATTCATCACAATAGAGATAAAGATTTGCGTGGTTCAAAGATGAAAAGTCCCTGAGCTTAATTTTCATATGATTAAAACCCTAGAAATCGTTAAATGTTCAACATATGGAGCAGCAATTTCAAAGCAGCATGTATCACCTTCGAGTGAATACCGATCCCCGCGAGGATCAATTGCAGTCATTATTAGTCTTGATAGTGCACAAATTCATTTCCTTAACTGATAATGTTCTGCCTCTCCTTAGCTGCTCTACTATTAAAAAGTATAGTCTAAACTTTATGTTCATATGTGATTATGGTGTTTCTTATTTTCCTGTAATTAACATGTGGATTGAATTTGTTATGAATAAGAAAGTGGAGGATTTACGCCTTAATATATGTTATAGCACTGCTTATCCGAATAGGCATCAAGACCAACCCTATAGCTTGGCAGAAGTTCTCTGTAGTAGTTCATCGATTATAAAACTCAACTGCAATAATTGTAGAACATTAGAAGAATGCGTACTAAAATGGACATCTCTGAAGAGTTTAACGCTGGAAAGTTTGTTAATCCTGGATAAACACATTAAACAAATAATGCCTAATTGTCCTTAATTGAAATCTTTGAATCTATATGGATTTTGTCATTCTAATCTATGGATTTTGTGCAAACGATTAAAACCACAAAATCCATATGGATTCAATGATTCCAATTGAGGACAATTTTACATTATTTGTTTAATGTGTTCATCCCGGATAAACAAACTTTTCAGGTTTAAACTCTTCAGAGATATTTAATCTAGTATGCTATCTTCTCATATTTTGCAAATATTGCACGTAAGTTTTATAATCGATGAACTACTACAGAGAAATAATGGCAAGCTATAGGGTTGGTCATGCGCAGTCGGATAAACAATTCTATAACATATATTTAGGCGTAAATCCTCCACTTTCTTATTCACGAAAAACTCAAGCCACTTGATAATTATGGGAAAATATGATAGATCATCATCATATCTAAACACAAAGTTTAGACTGAACATTCTAATGGGTAAGGAGAGGTAGTATATTATCCGTGAAGGAAATGAATTTGTGCACTACTTAGCGATCGAAACGATCATACTCCTTGGTGACATAAACAACGTTGTTGATGGAAGTGCAGAAGTATTGCCAATCTTTAGATAGAGTAGATGTTCTGAATGTGTCTGTTATGGATAATAAAGAAAGAATTTGGACAATAAGAGGATAAGGTAGCTAACTAATCTTATCAATTTCTTCACATTCTGTCTCAATTTTTGGTTTTTTTCTGAGGTAAGGTTTCAATATGCAGACTTTCAGAGGTGCTAGAGAATTGGTCTTGGTTGCTCATGTTGTTCAAATTGTTTTAGTATTTCTACCTAAAATCACAACGTCAGCTAACCACTAAACGGCAAAAAAGTACACTAGAATTTGTTTGTGAAGAAAAAGAAGAATTTCAGAAATTCTGTTGTTAAAAATTAAGAGCAAATACATATATTTATAAGCAAAAAAGAATAGCATAAACATGTGCTTATTGGGCTTTATTGGAAAAGTCACAACCCCTTGGAAAACCACAATCCTTCAGATTAATCACAACCTTTCCAAAAAGTCACAAAAGTCACCATCTTTCGGAAAAGTCACAACTCTTCATTTGCCTTTCAGACCTTTTAAAACCCAAAAATTCATTCTACTTCTCTTTTGTTGAGAAACAAGGAAGGTCTAAGAGGCGGTGGAAATTATCATACATCAATACCAAGAATAAGTTTACTTTTAACTATAATTGCTATAGACAATTTCTGTTTCTTTTTTTTTTGTTTATTCTTTCTTTAATGTTCAACTAACAAAGTTATATCACATGACACTCTTTTTTTAATGTGATAATATATTATATTCATTAATGTATTATTGTTTTAAAAATTAGGATTCGGGAAAGGGAAAAATTGAGGAGATTACAGTTAAGGTGAGGAATTGAATGATCTCACTAAAAAAGTGAAAATTAGTAGTCAATTCTACTATGATTATCCCATGTAATACTATATAATTACAAGTCCTGTATTTTAGTAAACAAAATTATTCATCAAACTTCAAACACAAAACGTAAGAAATGAAATTAGGATAAAGGATACATAAACAATGTAATCTTTGGTTGGCCTTTCAAAATTTTGATTTTTGTTTCTTTGATGTTGTTGAATATATCTATATTTTCATGAAAGGGCTAATGTCACACTACTTATATAGTGGCCATGGAGTTGACCATTTAATTGATTTCTATTTTTGGTCAAAGCATAGAAAGAATATATATTAATTAATTAATTAATGTGATCTAGACAATCAAGATAATTATGTCATTAATTGTTCTAAGTTGATTATTTATCCTAAATAGTTTTCTGATGTCATGCTAAAATCATCATTAACGTAATAATTTTACACATTTGAAAAAGATATAGTCCCTTGTTCAATTTTTAACACCTATTTTCCCTTTTAATCCGTTTAAAATTATTATTTTCCTTTTAATTATATATGAATCGATAAAATATAAGGAGAGACGTAACGAACTTACATGCATCATCATGACAACAACTTTATGTTAAATGAGATGTTATTCACGTCTCCACATTACAATTATATTTTATAGGAGTAGCAATTAATAGGACTTGATTTCCATTATGCAAATAATTTCTATTGATTTAGCTTAATGACTATATGATTGATATTTTACAACAATGTATTAAAACAGAACCGTGGTCAAGATATCTAGTTCTCTAACTAATCTCTAGATATGTTGATAGATACTCGACAAATTGAGTCCTCAAAGGAGAAATAAATTAATGACGAAAGTTTTGACAATGCCAAAGTGAATCAGGTTCACAAGCTTGTACCAGAACTAGGATAAAAGAGCGGGAAAGAAGAAATAACGCCTCGAACATAAATACTCCTAACTAAGGAAAAATAGTGAAGAAGACTCCTTGCACGGAAAGGAAAAAAAATTAGGAAACGAATTGCTTTCATTGTACGATTCCATTAGGGTTTAATTCTCCCTTATAAAAGGATCTTTGACAAAGAGAAAAAGAGCATTTGAAATTTATAAACAATTAATTATTGAACAGTTAAAATGAGCTATTTAGGTGATTTACTAAAGTTAGTCTTTTTTATTACAGAGTTGTAATGTAAAGTTGCTCTTTGAAGTTAGGGAATTTTGGTTTAAAATACTACGAGGGTAGATCGTTGTTTTTTTTCCCTTGCGTAAGGAGGTTTTCCACGATAAAATCTCTATTTTATTTTATTGCATTTGTGTCTCTGAAAATTCAACAAGAACCCAGTTCTTGTTATTGTGGTCAAAGTTTCTTTAATATGTCAAACAACCCCCCGGATTTGAAAATTATGACCATCCTGACTACGTGTACAAATAGGACAAGCCTTGAATTGATTAAAACAATCCCCAAGAGCATGGTGCGATCACCTACCGAGCTTCTTTCTTGAACACGGGTATTGAAGATGCAAGATTTACAATAAAGTGTTCTTCGAAATCAGGGCTCCAATATGCTCATAGTTCAGGTTTATCTAGATTGCATTATCTTCGGAGGAAAATATGCAAAACATGAGGCAGACTTTGCACAACTGATGAGCAATGAATTTTAAATGACCATGATGGGAGAGCTCAACTTCTTCTTGAGGCTTCAAATCAAATAGTCCCCATCTGGTAGTTCAACTCATCAGTAGAATTACATAAAGACGCTACTAAAGAAGTTCAACATGAATGAAGCAAAGATGAATAACACTCCAATTGCAACAACAACGAAGCTTCGTAAAGATGAACCTGGTCCTGGTACATGACAAAAAGTATATAGGAATGATCAGATCTCTATTGTACGTATTGGCTAACAGACCTAACATTGTATTTAGTGTTGGACCCTGTGCATGCTTCCAATCATGTCTAAAGAAATCCCATCCGAAGTCTATCAAAAGAATTTTGTGATATCTCAAACAAACATTGAGCCTGATTCTCTGGTGTCCTACAGATGATTTATTTGATTTGGTTGGATTGGCATTTGCATACTACGTAGTCTACATGGTAGGAAGAAAAAGCACATCTAAAATGGCTCATTTCATAGGGCCATGCTTAGTATTATGAGGAACTAGGAAACATAATTCAGTCACCTTGTCTAAGGTTGAAGTAGAATACGTTGTTGTTGCCTCGTGTTATGCCCAACTTCTATAAATCAAGCAACAACTTCAAAAATTTGGCATCATTGCAGACCTTTTTTCAATACCGCATTGGGACTCATAACTAAGCTACTTAATAGTGTGGTCATGATCAACAAAATCGAGAAATAATGACCCATAAAAACTATACAGTAAGTCTCAATTTGCTGAAGCCATAACCCACAGACAAAGCATTAAACTCTTTTCTTGTTAGTAGGTAGAATCATAGTAGTATGGCCAAACAACTTGTGGAACCACGCCGAATACTCGGATACACTCATGGGAGCATTGCTCTAACCTATGGAACTGATCTTGAAACGGTCATTGAATGTGCGAGGGATGTGCCAAGCTAAAAAAAACCTCAGAAAACTTGGTCCAAGTGAAAAGAGGAGACCTAATTGAACTGGTCTAAATGAAGGTACGTCACCACTTACTAGCTCACCTATCTAACAGATACACTGTGAATTCGGCTCCTCTCGACTCAACTAGACCTAGAATATGATATCGCTAATGACAACTTGTAAGAAACTTGTGGGTATCCCCAACTACAGCCCTAAAAAACCTTAGAGGTTAGAGTATGAGAAACACTCCAAGCATCTTCTTTTTAAAGGCATGGCTTCAGCCACATTCACGGGTTAGGCACCTCTAGGTGGTACCTGGACATGAGGTGCCTCTGTTGTAAGCTGATCTTGTGGTGCTAGTGCAACTACAACTCTAGTCTGTTACATGCCCCAAGCATAATCAGAAAGTGTACAATGGTTGCCTGAAGGTACGGAGCCATAAAAGGTCCAAATGACGGCTAAGAAGGCCTCGACCCCACTGATTGAAATGTAACTTAAGCTACTAGAGGGTCAGGTATTGGCTCTATACCTCTCTCTCTTCAGAGTTAGTGTTGCTCTCCTTGCCGGCAGTAGAGGTCAACCCTGTAAGCCCGACATGTATAAAGAGTAACTAAATCTAGAAGAGAGAAAGGCACCACAAATCCAAGCCCAAGAAACAAAATTAAGGTTCCCAACCCAAGTAACCACAATATCAATTAATCCAGTCAACTTCAAGCCCAGCTAGCAAGAGTGATAATCAATCTAGGTCGCCTAGCCAGCTAGCCCACTCCCAACCCAATTAGCAAAACAGACATGGGGGCGTGTTGACTCCAAAAAGGTTCTCAAAATATCAAAGTCGCCTATTTAGACAGACCACTTCAAAGCCAGCGAACTAGAAATAGTATCTCTAGTGGTGTTTACTTCCAAAAATATGTCGGATTTGGGATCAATCAATACTAAGCCACCGTGGATCTATATCCCCTCACAAGGAATCATAAAAATTATCCAACTTGAATAGCCCTAATCCCAAGTCGCCCGAGAATGAACCAAAGCTATAGTAACACATCGAAAGTCAAAATGAATATGAAAGAAAGCATACGAGCATATTCAAAGTTAATCTAAGTACATCTAGGCTAAACCTAAAAGACTCTTATAAGCCTAGAATGTACACTCATGCACATGTTAAAATGAAACTCAAACAGACCCCCGTAAGCCCGATAGGAAGAAAGAGTAACTAAGTCTAAAATAGAAAAAGGCATCACAAATCCAAACCCAAGAAACAAAAGTCAGGCTCCCAACCCAAGTAACCACAATATCTGGTAATCCAGTCAACTTCTAGCCCAGCTAGCTAGAGTGATAATCAATCTATGCTGCCCAGCCAGCTAGTCCACTCCCAAGAAGGTTGATTCCACCCTTGTAGAGGGAGATGCTAACTATCTCTCCTTTTTATGAACACAAACCAAAGGTTAAGGTACGATCAACTGTTATTTGTTCTAATTAATGGCTGGCACATAATTTAATTTTCATATCAAGTTATCCTCATTAAAACAAAAAAAAACATCAACAAAAATAAGAGAAACAAACAAGAAATAGAAAACATTATGTCTAATTGGTCCGTAAAAAATAAATGCACTTGTTGGAAAACTTAATAAATGCTTTATTAGATTTGTGGTATTAGTAGAACAACTATTGCAATCCTTATTCTCTGGTACTATAACAAGTTTCTCGGGATTTATTGCATGCTCAAGTAAGAACTTCAAGAATTGATGGAGCTTTATTACATTAAAACTACGCGTACGACTACAAAATGACATAACCTTGACATTTTTTCAAATTCTGTAAGAAAACTTTGAATATGTTTTGTTCAAACGAGAGGTACTTGTATTCCACCAAATCAATATCTTCGCCCTCAAAAAGGTATGGTACTACAAATAAAGAACAAGGACAAATCGGGTTAGGTGGTAAGCTTAACAACCATAGTAATAAAATTGAAATCGTTGAGGCATTAAGGGATCAATATACATTTGACATAAAGATATTGTGAATTTAAAACATATTGGCATATCAAGAAATATAATTAGGTTTTCCAAATTTTGAGTCGACCTTAAGAGGTTGTCTAGGGGAAGGAATGTTTTGATATACAAGAACTTCTTGTCAACCATCTACATTCCAGCAATAGTAAGGAGATGTCTTCCTCTTCCAACATCAAATTGGAAATCACCTGAATATAAGAATGAGGCAGAATAAAAGTAAGTACATTGATTTACAGGGCTTACAAACTAAACCAATAGTGATTTCCCATTCTTGTAACACCTTATATCTTAGACCAATAAAAGCAACTAATATTTGACCTCACGTACTAAATTAAAATTGTATGAGTGAATTAAAAGGAAGAGAATAAATAGGTAATTAATCAGGTTAATTGAAAAAATCATTACCCTCATCGTACAATCAAGTTGATAGGTAGAAAACAAGAGCTCAATTCACGATCAACATATAAAGACTGGAGACATTTGGGACACATAACTAAACTTCATAAACCAGGATGACAATATTAGCTCATTAGCACAACGAACGTTTGCCAAAGATGTTTTCATTCATTTCATCTAATTCATCACATTAGAGATCAAGATTTGCATGGTTCAAAGATGACAAGTCACTGAACTTAGTTTTCATATGATTAAAACCTCCAAAAATCATTAAATGTTCAACATATGAAGCAACAATTTCAAAGAAGCATGTATCACCTTCGAGTGAATACTGATCCCCGTCAGGATGATCGTGATGGATCAATTGTAGACATTATTAATCTTGACAGTTCACAAATTCATTTCCTTAATGGATAATGCACTGCCTCTCCTTAGCTGCTCTACCATTAAAAAGTTTAGTCTAAATTTTATGTTTAGATGTGATGACAGTTTTTCTTATTTTCCTGTAATTGATAAGTGGATTGAATTTGCTGTGAATATGAAAGTGGAGGATTTACGCCTGAATTTATGTTATAGAATTGTTTATCTGACTGGCATCATGACCAACCCTATAGCATGCCAAAAGTTCTCTGTAGTAGTTCATCGATTATAAAACTCAGCTGCAATAATTGCAGAACATTAGAAGAATGCATACTAAATTGGACATCTCTGAAGAGTTTAACACTGGAATGTTTGTTAATCAGGGATGAACACATTAAACAAATAATGTCAAATTGTCCTTAATTGGAATCTTTGAATCTATATGGATTTTGTAGTTTTAATCTATGGATTTTGTGCAAACGATTAAACCCACAAAATCCATATAGATTCAGTGATTCCAATTGAGATGAATTTGACATTATTTGTTTAATGTGTTCATCCCAAATAAACAAAATTTTCAGCGTTAAACTCTTCATAGAGGTTTAATTTAGTACGGAATCTTCTCATATTCTACAATTATTGCACTTAAGTGTTATGATCGATGAACTTCTACAGAGAACTTCTGGCAAGCTATAGATTGGTCATGCCCATTCGTATAAACAAGTCTATAACATATATTCAGGCGTAAATCCTCCACTTTCTTATTTACAGAAAATTAAAGACACTTGTCAATTACGGGAAAATATGACAGAACATCATCATATATAAACACAAATCTTAGACTGCACATTTTCATGGCTAAGGAGAGGTAATACATTATCCGTGAAGGAAATGAACGTGCACTGTTGAGCCATCTAAATGACCATACTACTCGGTGTTATAAACAACGTTGTTGATCGAAGTCCAAAAGTATTCCCAATCTTTAGAGAGAGTAGATGTTCTTAACGTGCCTGTTATGGACAAGAAATAAGGAATTTGGACAATAAGAGCATAAGGTAGATTACTAATCCTATCAATTTCTTCACATTCTGTCTCAATTTTTCGGTTTTTCTGAGGTAAGTATCCAATAATCAGACTTTTAGAGGTGCCAAAAAATTTGTCTTGGTTGCTCATGTCGTTCAAATTGTATTACTATTGCAACCTGAAATCACAACGTCAGCTAACCGCTCAATGGGAAAAAGTACACTAGAATTTGTTTGTGAAGAATAAGAAGAATTTCAGAAATTATGTTGTTAAAACATAAGAGCAAACACATATATTTATAAACAACAAACAATAGCATAAACATGTGCTTATTGTGCTTCATTTTAAAAGTCACAACCCCTTGGAAAAGCCACAATCCTTCAGAATAATCACAACATTTCCCAAAAGTCACAAAAGTCACTTGCATCATCATGACGACAACTTTATGTTAAATGAGATGCTATTCACGTCTCCACATTCCATTCTTATTTTATAGGAGTTGCAATTAATAGTACTTGATTTCCATTATGTAAATAATTTCTATTGATTAAGCCTAATAACTATATAATTGATATTTTACGACATTGCATTAAAAAAGAACCATGGTCAAGATATCGAGTTCTCTAACTAATCTATATATATGTTGATATATAGTCAAGAAATTTAGTCCTCGGAGGAGAAATAAATTAATGATGACATGAAAATATTCCGAGTAAAGTTTTGACAATGACAAATTGAACCTGGTTCACAAGCTTGTACTAGAACTAAGATAAAAGAGTGGGAAAGAAGAAATAACGCGTCGAAGACAAACACTCCTAATAAAGGCAAAATAGTGAAGAAGACTCAATATACGGAAAGGAAAATAAATTAGGAGAAGAATTACTTTCCTTGTAGGATTTAATTAAGGTTTAATCCGCCCTTATAAGAGGATCTTTGACAAACAGAAAAATAGGTTTTGAAATTCATAAATTGAGAGAATTTAGTGACGAGAGCAGTGCAACACTAAAGAGTATACGACAGAAAAAGAAGAACTACAGTTATGTTTTACTTTTTATAGGCTTAGTTTGGATTTGTTCATCCTAGAATTATTCTTTAGAGATAATTGTACTAAGAGTGAAAGAGAATTTGTGAGGTTTTGTAAAAAAAAATTGAGTTTGGCTTCTTGGAGAGTATAGTATACTATTATAGTTAATTGTTAAACAGTTACAGTGAAATATTTAGGTGATTTACTAGAGTTAGTCTTTTTGATTAAAACAATCCCCAAAAGCATGGTGCGATCACCTATCAAGCTTCTTGCTTGCACACAGGTATATAAGAGGCAAGATTGACGATACACTGTTCTTCGAAATCAGTGCTCCAATATCCTCATAGTTAAGGTGTATCTAGATGACATTATCTTTGGAGGAAAATATGCAAAACATGGGGCTAACATTGCACAACTGATGAGCAACAAATTTTAAATGAGCATGATGGGAGAGCTCAACTTCTTCTTGGGGCTTCAAATCAAACAGCCATCATCTGTCAGTTCAACACATTATTAGAAGTACATAAAGACACTACTAAAGATGTTCAACATGAATGAAGCAAAGACGAATAACACTCCAATTGCAACAACAACAAAGCTTGATAAAGAAGAACCTGGTCCTGGTATATGACACAATGTATATAGGAATGATCGAATTTGTACTATATGTATTGGCTAATAGACCTAACATTGGAATTAGTGTGGGACTCTATGCATGCTTCCAATCATGTCCAAAGAAATCCCATTTGAAGGCTATCAAAAGTATTTTGTGATATATCAAACGAACACTGAGCCTAGTTCTCTAGTATCTTACAAATGATTCATTTGATCTAGTGGGATTTGCATTTGCAGACTACGTAGTCTACTTGGAAGGTAGAAAGAGCACATCTAAAATTGGTCACTTCTTAGGGCCATGCTTATTATTATGAGCAACTAGGAAACATAACTCAGTCACCTTGTCTATGGCAGAAGGAGAATACATTGTTATAGCCTCATGTAATTCCTAATTTCTCTGAATCAAGCAACAACTTCAAAATTTCGACATCTTTGTAGACCTTTTTTCATTGCCTCCTTGGGGCTCATGACTAAGCTACTCAATAGTGTGGTCGTGATCAAAAACATCGAGAAATAAATGACCCATAGAAACTATAGACTAAGTCTCCATCTGCTGAAGCCATAACCCACATACAAAGCATTAAACTTTTTTCTTGTTTGTAGGGAGAGTCATAGTAATGTGACCGAACAGCTTGTGGAACCTCGCCTCATACTCTAACACACTCATGGGAGCACTTCTCTAACCTTTAAAACTGATCTTAAGGTAATCATTGAAGTTACGAGGGATGAGCCAAGCTAAAATAAAACCTCTGAAAACTAGGTCCAAGTGTAAACAGGAGACCTAACTGAACTGGTCTAAATTAAGGTACGCCAGGACATACTAGCTGACCCATTTAAAAGATACATCGTGAATTCGGCTCCTCTTAACTCCATTAGACCAAAAATACTATGTCGCTATTGGCAAGTTGTAAGAAACTTGTGGGTATCCCCACCCACAGCCCCAAAAAACCTTAAGGTTAGAGTATGAGAAACACTCCAAGAATCTTCTTCCTTAAAGGTGTGTCTGCGGCCACATTTACGGGTTGGGCACCTCTAGGTGGTACCTAGATCTGTGGTGCCTCTTTTGTAGGTTGATCCTCTAGTGCTAGTGCATCTGCATCTCTAGCATGTTGCATGCCCCAATGGTTGCGTGAAGGTACAGAGCCATAGAGGGTCCAGGTGATGGCTGATATGGCCCCAACCCCGCTGATTAAACTGGAACTTAAACTACTAGAGGGTTTGATGATGTCTCAAGACCTCTCTCTCTTCAGGGCCAGTGCACACTCTTGGCCGGCAGTAGAGGTCGACCCCTTCCTCGAGCTGTCGTATGCTGTTTATGAGCCATCCTCTAAAAATAATGAAACAAATGAGATTTCAAGAAACCACCTACATACACGCTGCATGAAAACGATACAAAAGAGGACAAATTCCTAAATGCACCCTATGGACTCCTAAAGATATGATACAAATGTCTCCACACCGATCCATAAATCTATAAGATAAATTAGCTTTGTACAAGTGAGACAGGCAAATCTAGGGCTCTGATACGAACTTTTCATGACCCAATTCTTCGAGTCATGAGGGCATATACTATAACCCTCAAGTAGGGAAACTAATGTGTAACCTATAATAACAAGCAATAAGTATAAGGGTACAACTAAATAGATATCAAACCAAACCACTAAACAAAACAAAAGTGGGAGCAAACAAAAACTATATAAAAAATGTCCCTCCCGTAACCTAGAAATAAGAAGTACAAATTTGTCTAAAAATAAGAGTAAAAATCGCAAAAGTGGGCAAAAACAAAGCTTGTTCAAAAAGGAATAAGACTAGCTAAATAAGTATAGACTGAAATAAGTGATGCAAGACTCCAAGTGCTCACACTCATCTCAAAATCCCTAATTCTTCCAATTGAAAAAACAATCACCGCACCTGCATGACGAAAGAAATAAAGATTGTAGCATAAGTATAAAAACTAGGTAATTTGTAGACATCATGTGTCAACTGAGCAAGAAAGGTAAAAACAATATGAAAAGATAGAATCTAGAAACAGACAGAGGTCAAAGAGGATATGAAAGAAAGCATACGAGCATACCGAAAGTAAACCTAACTACACCTAAGCTAAACCTAACTGACCCCTATAAGCCTAGAACATACACTCAAGCACATGTTTAAATGAAAATCAAATAGACCTTGTATGCTCGACAGTTATAAAGAGTAAGTAAGTCTACAAGAGATAAAGGCTCCACAAATCCAAACCCAAGAAACAAAATTCAGGCTCCCAACCCAAGTAACCACAATATCTAGTAATCCAGTAAACTTCCAGCCCAGCTAGCAAGAGTGATATCAATCCAGGTCGCCCAACCAGCTAGTCCACTCCCAGCCCAACTAGCAAGACTGACTTAAGGGCGTATCGACTCCTAAAAAAGTCTCAAAATATCAAAGCTGCCTATCCAGACAGACCACTTCAAAGCCATCCAACTAAAAAGAGTGTCCTGAGTGGTGTTGACTCTCAAAAGGCTATCAAATATGACACCAGTCAATACTAAGCCACCATGGATCAATGTCCCCTCACAATTAATCACAAGAAGTATCCAACCTGGATAACCCTAATCCCAAGCTGCCTGAGAAAGAACAAAACCCATGGTAACACATTACAGGTTAAAACGGATATGAAAGAAAACATACGAGCATATTGAAAGTTAAACTAAGTACATCTAGGCTAAACTTAAATAGAACCATGTAACCCTAGAATGTACACTCATGCACATGTTAAAATGAAACTCAAATAGACCCTCGTAAGACCGACAAGTATAAAGAGTAACTAAGTCTACAAGAGAGAAAGGCACCACAAATCCAAACCCAAGAAACAAAAGTCAGGCTCCCAACCCAAGTAACCACAATATCTAGTAATCCAGTCAACTTTCGGCCCAACAAGCAAGAGTGATACTCAATCTAGGCCGCCCAGCCAGCTAGTCCACTCCCAAGAAGGTTGATTCCATCCTTGTAGAGGGAAATGCAAACTAGTTGTCCTTTTTACAAGCACAAACCATAGGTTAAGGGATGATCAATTGTTTTTTGTTTTAATTAATGGATAGCACATACATTAATTTTCATAACAAGTTATCCTCATTAAAACAAAACAAAATGTCAAAAAAAAATAAGTGAAGCAAACTAGGAATATAAAACATTATGATTAATTGGTCCGAAGGAAATAATTGCACTTGTTGGAAAAGTAAACAAGTGTTTCATTAGATTTGAGGTATTAGTAGAACAACTGTTGTATTCCTTATGCTCTGGTACTATAACAAGTTTATCGGGATTTATTGCATGCTCAAGTAAGAACTTCAAGAATTGATAGAGCTTTATTGCATCAAAACTAGCGTACGACTACAAAATGGCATAACCTTGACATTCTTCAAATTCTATAAGGAAACTTTGAATATGTTTTGTTCAAACGAGAGGTACTTGCATTCCAGCAAATCAATGTCTTCACCCTACAAAACGCATGGTACTACAAATACAGAACAAGGACAAATTGGGTTACGTGGTAAGCTTAACAACTATAGTAATGAAATTGAAGTCGTTAAGGCTGTAAGGGATCTATATATATTTCACATAAAGATATTGTGAATTGAAAACATACTGGCATATTAGGAAATATTATTAGGTTTTCCAAATTACGAGTCGACCTTATGAGGTTGTCTAGGGGAAGGAATGTTTTAAAATACAAGAACTTATTGTCAACCATCTGCATTCCAGCAACAGTAAGGAGATGTCTTCCTCTTCCAACATCAAACTAGAAATCACCTGAATAGAAGAATGAGGCCGAATAAAGGTAAGTACCTTGATTTACAGGGCTTACAAACTAAACCAATAGTGATTTCCCATTCTTGTAACACCTTATAGCTTAGACCAATAAATGGAACTAATATTTAACCTCACGTACTAAATTAAAACTATATGAGTTAATTAAAAAGAAGTGAATCAATAGATAATTAATCAAGTTAATTGAAAAAATCATGACCTCCATCGTACAATCAAGTTGATAGGTAGTAAATAAAAACTCAAATCACAATCAACATAAAAAGGCTGGAAACATTTTGGACTGATAACTGACCTTGGTAAATCAGGATGACAATATTATCTCATTAGCACAACGAATGCTTGCCGAAAGATCTTTCTCTATTTGTTCATTCATTTCATCTAATTCATCACAGTAGAGATCAAGATTTGCGTGGTTCAAAGATGACAAGTCCATGAGCTTTATTTTCATATGATTAACACCCCAGAAATCATTAAATGTTCAACATAAGGAGCAACATTTTCAAAGCAACATGTATCACCTTCGAGTGAATAGTGATCCCCATCAGGAAGATCGTTGTCGTACCCTATTTCGAACCAGCCGAAATAGTTCACAATATAATATGGCTGACACTTTGATTTTGAGTCGCCACCTAAATTTTAAGGAAAATATTAGGAAAACCATTTTATATAAATGTAAACTCTATTTTTGATTTTCGAAACCACTGAGATTCTGAGTAATGGTTTTGGTTACTCGAGGGGAAGGTATTAAGCATCCCTCAGAGTCTATCCGAAGATAGTCCTTAAATTCAATTTAGGAAAAAATTAAATAGGAAAACTTGTTTATTTATTTGTTTTAAAATCAATGGTAAGTAAATTTTATTAGTTTTTTAAAAAAAGAGTAAAATACAAGGTATGACATATACATGTCTATTAAATAAAATAATAGTAGTATGTTTGTCATACGGTTAAAAATGAATAAATAAATATACTAAACATGTATGACAATTTTATATATTTAAAAAATATAGATGTGTTATATATAAATATATCCAAAATAAATGTTGAGTTTGAAGAATATAAAAAATTGTTGTTTTATTTGTATATAGAATTAAGTCGTAAAAGAAAATAAATAAAATATGTTGTAAAAAAATAATGTACATATTAAAGTGTAGGGATTTATATGTTCTAAAAAAAAAGTAACATTTGTAAAAGTGATAGTAGATATGAGAAAAAATAATATGAAGTCTAATAGAATAATAAGTTAAGTATAGAGAAATACTCAAAATATATAATTTGTACCTTTCTGCGTATGACATATATATGTATGTACCTTGTATTTTGTTTTTGAACCTGTCGGAATATCTAAAATCTTGAAATAACATGTTAAGAGATTAAAATATTTTAGCAATATGTGATTTATAAAATATAGATAGTAATAATAGTAAATATAATTTCTTCATAAAGGGGTGATGTCAAAAGAATATAAAGTAGGCCTGACTATTGTGACTTATCTAACAACTTACATTCTTATTTTATAAGTTCTAAAAAATATTTATTCTTGTCATCAAGGTAGTGATTTTTAATACATGACTTGCTATACTTTGAAGCACCCTAAAACGTGATGTTTTAATTTCAAAAATTTGCACCCTTTTAGAGCTAAAATGCATCATTTGGAACTCAAAATATTGCCTCATGATAACTCTCATAACAAACCATTTTTTTTTCCAAAATACACATATTTTTGCACTAAAAATCGGCACCGTAAAGGCTGTTAAGAGGTGCAGTGTTTTAACTTACAAAACCAGCAATTTTCAAGTAAAAATTCTGCACTTTTGAACCTAAAAATCTGCATTAATTAAGTTGCTAAATATTTTTTTTAACTCTTATTAAAAATTCTTAAATGAATACATTCTATTTTTTAAAAAAAATGTGTATTCTCAAGTTCACTCTTTCTGAAAGGTTAAGCTTTCACTACCAAAAGATGTGTTGAGTAATAAATGAACACTTCGTTAGAAAGCATCGTCCAAAGCAAAATGGTCATACTAAAACCCAATATATATAGGGATATGAGATGAACGACTACGTCTTACTATTGTTCTCAATTGGTTTCTATAAACCCAAACAAAAATAAAGCAAGCATAATTACAAATATGAAAAATATTAATATGGAAAATGTTAGTCAAAAATAGCAACACATATATGTATATAAAGTGCATGAAACTTTGAAGAGAGAAGGAACCGTTGGACACAATTGACTCGATAAAGGTTGCTAGACACGGGCTGATAATATATTGATGAGCACAAATCTGATTTGCGACAGATGAATGGAGTCGTATCACAACTCTAAATGTGCTCCCTAGAGTATATGTACAAATGAATAAGATAAAAAAAGAATTAGCAAACAGTATTAGCACATATGGTTTCGTAAAGAAAGGGATAAGTGAATGATACTATAAATTATCCTACCAGGAATTAGACAAAGCTAAAGTAAACATTAAAGCCATCTAATTCATACGAAAAAAAATACAGTTGTGTACCAACTGAAACGTGCAGCAACAGCTGGGAAACTTAGGGATACACAGTACCATTAAAAAAAAACTTTGAACTTTTGTTAACACATGTAGAACTCAATAATGAAATTAACAGCCATTCCTTGCTAGTTCGTATTACTATAAAATTCCGAGGTGTCCTATTTATTTCCGGATACAGAAATAGGGAAAGTTCAAAATCAGCTTGTAGGCAGATTTTCTAGCAAGTAGTTAACACTTTATGATTCAAAAATAATCAAACAACCAACAAATGTCCATTATACAGTCAAGGTAGGTTTTATCTAAACTTTTATGAAAATGATGTCGTCCTACCTGCATTTGGCATTAAACAAAAACACACACACACACTCAAAATGTTACTGCCATGAATAGATATCCTGATCATATCAACTATTCTATATGCTTAAATTTGATAATCACACAAGTTGTAAAAAAGAGCAAAGTGTAATTTTAGCCGAGTTAATCACCATGAAACAAAAACAAAACAGAAACTGAGAAGTGCTAAGAGCATTTAAATATGGCGAATAATGACCTGACCAACAATACTATGAGGCAAGGGAAAATATATTCACCAGAAAAGATGAAACAAGTCAAAAATGATTATACTAGAGTAGTAATTGAATCGATTAGTTCATGTGAGCCTTGACAATGTCTAGTAAACATTCATTACAAGCCAGCAACCCCCACATTATACTTAGAGAGTTAAAACAGAGAAGAAAAAATTTCACATAGTAAACATCAACGATGGAAATAAAATAAAGAGGAGAGGACTTTGCGTTGGTCTCTTTACAGAGAACTTTGACAGAAGACAAAAGTTATGCTAACCGGACTTCAAAATATCAAATATGCTTAACCACCATCTTGTTAAATTTAACACATAACCAAAAATAAGCATACAGATATTTACCTACTATAAACTTGCATCCACAAATTAGTTAGATCGACAAAAAGTGCAGCAATTTCCATATCTCAAGTTAACATATGTATTTGTTATGTCGTTGGTTGAGTTCTAACAAAAACTAAGGAAAACAAATACTATAAGAGTTCTTCTTAAAAAAGAAAAAAAATGAGACAGCAAGGGAAAGTTTATAGAATTATTCTTAAAAGAGAATAAATTTTAAGCTGATGAACATTTTATGAACATATTAAAACAGTTTCTTTTTTTTGTTGATAAAACTAAGAAAAAGAACTTGAAGGAGACGAATGTTTCAACACTATTTTTAGCGAGAACTATCGTTTACAAAGAATGGCTTGTAGGGAAAGAAGAGTCGTACAACTGTCAATGGAGCACATAGCATCAACACTCAGCTAGAATAGAGTATGTTATGCGGAAACTACCATCCACAAAAAGTCAACATAAGAGATGAAATTAATCTCAAACTATAAATGAACCTGCAGCCATACTTAAAGAAAAAGGAATTTTTTAACAAAGAGCTTGGTTACGCTTAAAGAAGTAAACAAAGTTTAGAATCGATACTCCTCAAATTTTAAGCGAAATCAAACTGTCAAAACAACAAGATAATGTAGGGAATTTCTAAGATGTAACACATCGGCCTAAACTTGAATGACACTTAGCAACAGAGAACAACATAAATTAGGCTATATGCCTTATGAAGTCGTGTTGTAGAACTTGAAAGTAGCAATATGACATATTTTATGCTTTTCTAAGCTAATTCTAACGCGAGTTTACATATCGTAGCAGCTGAAATACAAGAGAAACACGGCCAACGTTCAAGTTATGATTCAAACAAACAGTGATGAAAATAGAGATACACAGTTAGAACACTCAAAGTGGAGACTAAGTGAACATCAACCATTACAAGCAAAGCAAAGCATAGATTCAGCTAGATATATGGATATAAAATCTAGTCAATGAATATAATGATCAACACGCAACATTCAAACAACTCCACTGATGCTTGACTTATGCCTACTGCCCAGAGACATACAAAAATGAAATTGAGGTAAGGGTTAAAATAGGGGAATGAGATACACGTAATAACAGGTTCTATATCAAGTCTTGAACACATAACACGCCCCATCGAAAAAAAAGAATGTAAGAGGAGACGAAATTACCTTTCTTGGGGCAGCAAACTAAAGCTTTGACGTCAAAAGATTTCGACTTCGAACTCTAACTTCAAACTCAAAGAAGAACGAAATGAGAGAACTAAATATCACCTTAAAATCTGTTCCTCAAATGATTTTCGGATCCTTGTTGGTTTCGTTTGTTTTTTTGTTGGATTTCTGGATGATTGTTGGATTTCCGGATTCCTCCTTGTATAGTTGATTTGGGCTCCAAAAATTCAAAATTTGAATTCTTGGAAACGCAAATCTCAGAGGAAGTGGCAAAGAAATCATGAAGGAGAAGAAAAATCTCTCAAGAATCAACCATTTCAGGTCGATTTGAGAGGCTTAAGTGACTGATAGGGCATTTTCCAGCGGCCCAGAGCTATTCTTTGACAAAGGAGATGGGGGAGCAGATGGGGCGGTAATGGGAGAGGAGCCTGGGGTAGCCATAGGGGTCGATGGAGAAGATGGTTAAGGAAAAGGTGATGGGAGAGGAGCCTGGGTGTCTATGGAGGAAGCTTAACTAGCGTAGGGAGTCTGAAGAAGAAGCGTGGGCGGCGTGATGGGGAAGAAGAACGTGACAGCTTGAGCAAAAGAGAGAATAGGGCAACGTAGAGTCTATTTTGGGAAGGGTCGAGTGGTCTTACTCATTCTGGACCGTCTGATCGTTTGATCAGACGGTACATATATATATTTAGAGAGAGAGAGAGAGAGAAATGCTGAACTAAATTGGTCCCTTAGATTAAATCGGACAGTTGAGATCGAATATGAAGAAGCACAATCCATGTGCTTCTTATGTGGCACGTGTGGATTGGTGAATTAAAATGACTTGGATTGCCAAAATTTGCTCAAATTAAATCCAATTAAAATCATAATCTCTTCTTTATTAAATAGCAATAATTCATTAAAACAAAAAAAATATTTTTCAAGACTAACTTATTCGATAAAATTAGTCATTAAAAAAATAAAATTAATATAAATTAGTAACTCATTTAATTAAGCCTTCCTGATTTTAAAAAAATTGTCAAAAATGTTTATTGCAACAATAAAAATTATATATAATTAGAAAAATCGAGTTAACCCTTAAGAACAATATTTATTTGACGTGAAATTTAAAAATGAGAAAGTAAGTAGTAATATAATATATTTAATTTTTTTTATAAAAAAGAGTATTTATGAAATAAATTTTATCAAATAAAATAAATAATTAAAAATCTTTTCGTATTCCTACAAAAATTTCATAACATATATATATATATATATATATATATATATTATTTTTATTTTTATTTTTATTATTATTAAAACTTTAGTTAAACAAATGTGGGGAGCCATAATTGGGTGTCAACAATCGTGATGGATCAATTGCAATCATTCTTAATCTTGACAATGCACAAATTCATTTCTCTTAACAGATAATGTACTGTCTCTCCTTAGCTGCTCTACCATTAAAGTTTATTCTAAACTTTATGTTCAGATGTGATGATGGTGTTTCTTATTTTCCCGTAATTGACAAGTGGATTGAATTTATTGTGAATAAGAAAGTGGAGGATTTACGCCTAAATATATGTTATAGAACTGCTTATCCGACTAGCCATCATGACCAACCCTATAGCTTCCCAGAAGTTCTTTGTAGTAGTTCATCGATTATAAAACTCAACTTCAATAAATGCAGAACATTAGAAGAGTGCGTACTAAATTGGACATCTCTGAAGAGTTTAACACTGGAAAGTTTGTGAATCCAGGATGAACACATTAAACAAATAATGTCAAATTGTCCTTAATTGGAATCTTTGAATCTCTATGGATTTGGTGCAAACGATTAGAACAAAAAACTCCATATGGATTCAATGATTCCAATTGAGGATAAAAATACTTTTCAGCGTTAAACTCTTCAGAGATATTTAATTTAGTACGCAATCTTCTCATATTCTCCAATTATTGCACTTAAGTTTTATAATTGATGAACTGTTAAAGAGAACTTCTGGCAAGCTATAGGGTTGGTCATGCCCAGTTGGATAAACAGCTCTATAACGCATATTCAGGCATAAATCCTCCATTTTTTTATTCACAGAAAATTCAAGCGACTTGTCAATTACGGGAAAATATAACATATCATCATCATATATGAACACAAAGTTTAGACTGAACATTTTAATGGCCAAGGAGAGGCAGTACATTATCCGTGAAGGAAATGATTTTGTGCACTGCTGAGCTATCTAAACGACCATATTCCTGGGTTTCATAAACAATGTTCTTGATAGAAGTCCAGAAGTATTTCCAATCTTTAGAGATAATAAATGTTCTGAACATGTATGCTCTGGACAATAAAGAAAGAAGTTAGACAATAAGAGCATAAGGTAGCTTACTAATCCTATCAATTTCTTCACCTTCTGTCTCAAATTTCGAGATTTTTGTGAGGTAAGTTTTCAATAAGCAGACTTTCAGAGGTGCCAGAGAATTGGTCTTGGTTGATCATGTTGGTCAAATTATATTATTATTGCTACCTGAAATCACAATGCCAGCTAACCACTTAACGACAAAAAAGTACACTAGAATTTGTTTGTGAAGAATTTATGAAATTCTGAATAAGAGCAAACACATATATTTATAAACAACAAACAATAGTGTAAACATGTGCTTATTGTGTTTTATTGGAAACCCCTTGGAAAAGCCACAATCCTTCGGAATAATCACAACCTTTCTCAAAAGTCACAAAAGTCACCATCTTTCAAAAAAGCCACAACTGTTCATTTTCCTTTCAGACCTTTTAAAACCCAAAAGGTCATGCGAGAATAAGTTTACTTGTAAATATAATTGCTATAGACAATTTCTATTTTTTTTTTGTTTATTCTTTTTTTAATGTCCAACTAACAAAGTTATATCACATGACACACTTTTTCAATGTTATAATATATGATATTCATTAATATATTATTGTTTTAAAAATTAGGGGACGATAAAGGGAAAAATTAAGGAGGAGATTACAATTAAGATGAGGAATTGAATGATCTCACCAAAAAAGTGAAAATTTAGTAGTCAATGCTACTAAGATTATCCCATGTAACATTATATAATTTCAATTAGCAGTGATTTTTAACCATAAAAAAGAGAAAAAAAACATTTAAACTTTGTATATTTTCATGAAAGGGCTAATGTCACACTACTTATATAGTGGCCATGGATTTGACCATTTAATTTTTTTCTATTTTTGGTCGGATCATAGAAACAATATATATATAAATTAATTAATTAATGATATCTAGACATTCAAGAAAATTATGTCATTAATGGTTCGTAGTTGATTATTTATCAAAAATAGGTTTCTGATGTCATGCTAAAATCATCATTGACGTAATAATTTACTTCATACACATTTGTAAAAGATAGAGTCCTTTGTTACAATTTTTCACACCTATTTTCCTTTTTAATCCGTTTAAAATTATTATTTTCCTTTTTATAATTTTTAATTATATTTGAATCCATAAAATATAAGGAGAGACGTGACAAACTCACATGCATCATCATGACGACAACTTTAATTTAAATGAGATGTTATTCACATCTCCACATAGCATTTTTATTATATAGGAGTATCAATGAGTAGAACTTGATTTCCATTTATGCAAATAATTTCTATTGATTTAGCTTAATGATTATATAGTTGATATTTTACAACATTGCATTAAAAAAGAACCATGGTCAAGATATCAAGTTCTCTAACTAATCTTTATATATGTTGATAGATACTCGAGAAATTGAGTCCTCAGAGGAGAAATTAATTAATGATGACATGAAAATATTATGAGTAAAGTTTTGTTAATGACAAAGTGAACCAGGTGCACAAGTTTGTACCAGAACTAGGATAAAAGAGCGGCAAAGAAGAAATAACGGGTCGAAGAAAAACACTCCTAATTAAGGCAAAATAGTGAAGAAGACTCCTTATACGGAAAGTAAATTTTTTTTAGGCAAATTTGTGTAGGATTCAATTTGGGCTGAATCCGTCATTATAAAAGTATATTTGACAAAGAGAAAAACAGCTTTTGAAATTCACAGATTGAGAAAATTTAGTGGCCAAAGCAGTGCAACACTAAAGACTATACGACATAATAAAGAAGAACTACAAGAAAGTTTTTCTTTCTATAGTCTTAGTTTGGATTGGTTCATCTTAGAATTATTTTTTAGAGATAATTGTACTCAGAGTGAAAGAGAATTTATGAGGTTTTGTAACAAAAAGTGATTTTGGCTTCTTGGAGAGTAGAGTATACGATTATGGTTAATTGTTGAACAGTTATAGTGAGCGATTTAGGTGATTTACTACAGTTAGTCTTTTTGATTATAGAGTTGTAATCTAAATTTTTTCTTTGAAGTTGGGGAAGTTTGGTTTAAAATGCTACAAGGGTAGATCTTTGTTCTTTTCCCTTGTGTAAGGAGGTTTTCCAAGATAAAATCTCTATTTTATTTTATTGCATTTTACTCTTTGAAAATTCAACAAGAACCCAGTTCTTGTTTAGGTGGTCAAAGTTTCTTTAATTTGTCAAACAACCCCCTGATTTTAAAATTCTGGCCATCCTGACTATTTGTACAAATAGGACAAGCTTTGTATGGATTAAAACAAAACCCAAGAGCATGGTGCGATCACCTGTTAGGCTTCTTGCTTACACACGGGTATTCAAGAGGCAAGATTGACAATACATTGTTCTTCGAAATCAGGGTTCCAATATGCTCATAGTTCAGGTGTATCTAGATGACATTATCTTTGGAGGAAATTATGCAAACCATGGAGCTGAATTTGCACTATTGATGAGCAACGAATTTTAAATGAGCATGATGGGAGAACTCAACTTCTTCTTGGGTCTTCAAATCAAACAGTCCTCATCTGGCAGTTCAACTCATCTGTAGAAGTACATAAAGGCACTACTAAATAAGTTTAACATGAATGAAGTAAAGACCAATAACACTCAAAATTCAACAACAAGGAAGCTTGAAGAAGATGAACCTGGTCCTCGTACACGACACAAAGTATATAGGAATGATCGGATCTCTATTGTGCGTAATGGCTAACAGACCTAACATTTTATTTAGTTCATACACATTTGTAAAAGATAGAGTCCTTTGTTTCAATTTTTCACACCTATTTTCCTTTTTAATCCGTTTCAAAATTATTATTTTCCTTTTTATAATTTTTAATTATATTTGAATCCATAAAATATAAGGAGAGACGTGACAAACTCACATGCATCATCATGACGACAACTTTATGTTAAATGAGATGTTATTCACATCTCCACATCGTATTTTTATTTTGTAGGAGTATCAATTGGTAGGACTTGATTTCCATTATGCAAATAATTTCTATTGATTTAGCTTAATGACTATATAATTGATATTTTACAACAATGCATTTAAAAAGAACCATGGTCAAGATATCGAGTTCTCTTACTAATCTCTATATATGTTGATAGATACTCGAGAAATTGAGTCCTTAGAGGAGAAATAAATTATTGATGACATAACAATATTCTGAGTAAAGTTTTGTTAATGACAAAGTGAACCAAGTTCACAAGCTTTTACCAGAACTAAGATAAAAGAGCGGCAAAGAAGAAATAACGGGTCGAAGACAAACACTCCTAATTAAGGCAAAATAGTGAACAAGACTCCTTATACGGAAAGGAAATTTTTTTAGGCAAATAATTACTTTCCTTCTAGGATTCAATTCGGGTTGTATTCATGATTATAAAAGTATATTAGACAAAGAGAAAAACAACTTTCGAAATTCATAGATTGAGAGAATTTAGTGGCCAGAGCAGTGCGACACTAAAGAGTATACAACATAAGAAAGAAGAACTACAACTAGGTTTTTCTTTCTATAGGCTTAGTTTGGATTAGTTCATCTTAGAATTATTGTTTAGAGATAATTGTACTCAGAGTGAAAGAGAATTTGTGAGGTTTTGTAACAAAAAGTGAGTTTGGCTTTTTAGAGAGTAGAGTATATGATTATAGTTAATTGTTGAACATTTAGAGTGACCTATTTAGGTGATTTACTAGAGTTAGTCTTTTTCATTATAGAGTTGTAATGTAAAGTTGCTCTTTCAAGTTAGGGAAGTTTGGTTTAAAATGCTATGAGGGTAAATCCTTGTTTTTTCCCCTTGTGTAAGGAGGTTTTTCACGATAAAATCTCTATTTAATGTATTGCATTTTTGTCTATGAAAATTTAACAAGTACCCAGTTCTTGTTTAGGTGGTCAAAGTTTCTTTAATTTGACAAACAACCCCCTGATTTTAAAATTCTGACCATCCTGACTATTTGTACAAATAGGACAAGCTTTGTATGGATTAAAACAAAACCCAAGAGCATGGTGCGATCACCTGTTAGGCTTCTTGCTTACACACGGGTATTCAAGAGGCAAGATTGACAATACATTGTTCTTCGAAATCAGGGTTCCAATATGCTCATAGTTCAGGTGTATCTAGATGACATTATCTTTGGAGGAAATTATGCAAACCATGGAGCTGAATTTGCACTATTGATGAGCAACGAATTTTAAATGAGCATGATGGGAGAACTCAACTTCTTCTTGGGTCTTCAAATCAAACAGTCCTCATCTGGCAGTTCAACTCATCTGTAGAAGTACATAAAGGCACTACTAAATAAGTTTAACATGAATGAAGTAAAGACCAATAACACTCAAAATTCAACAACAAGGAAGCTTGAAGAAGATGAACCTGGTCCTCGTACACGACACAAAGTATATAGGAATGATCGGATCTCTATTGTGCGTAATGGCTAACAGACCTAACATTTTATTTAGTTCATACACATTTGTAAAAGATAGAGTCCTTTGTTTCAATTTTTCACACCTATTTTCCTTTTTAATCCGTTTCAAAATTATTATTTTCCTTTTTATAATTTTTAATTATATTTGAATCCATAAAATATAAGGAGAGACGTGACAAACTCACATGCATCATCATGACGACAACTTTATGTTAAATGAGATGTTATTCACATCTCCACATCGTATTTTTATTTTGTAGGAGTATCAATTGGTAGGACTTGATTTCCATTATGCAAATAATTTCTATTGATTTAGCTTAATGACTATATAATTGATATTTTACAACAATGCATTTAAAAAGAACCATGGTCAAGATATCGAGTTCTCTTACTAATCTCTATATATGTTGATAGATACTCGAGAAATTGAGTCCTTAGAGGAGAAATAAATTATTGATGACATAACAATATTCTGAGTAAAGTTTTGTTAATGACAAAGTGAACCAAGTTCACAAGCTTTTACCAGAACTAAGATAAAAGAGCGGCAAAGAAGAAATAACGGGTCGAAGACAAACACTCCTAATTAAGGCAAAATAGTGAACAAGACTCCTTATACGGAAAGGAAATTTTTTTAGGCAAATAATTACTTTCCTTCTAGGATTCAATTCGGGTTGTATTCATGATTATAAAAGTATATTAGACAAAGAGAAAAACAACTTTCGAAATTCATAGATTGAGAGAATTTAGTGGCCAGAGCAGTGCGACACTAAAGAGTATACAACATAAGAAAGAAGAACTACAACTAGGTTTTTCTTTCTATAGGCTTAGTTTGGATTAGTTCATCTTAGAATTATTGTTTAGAGATAATTGTACTCAGAGTGAAAGAGAATTTGTGAGGTTTTGTAACAAAAAGTGAGTTTGGCTTTTTAGAGAGTAGAGTATATGATTATAGTTAATTGTTGAACATTTAGAGTGACCTATTTAGGTGATTTACTAGAGTTAGTCTTTTTCATTATAGAGTTGTAATGTAAAGTTGCTCTTTCAAGTTAGGGAAGTTTGGTTTAAAATGCTATGAGGGTAAATCCTTGTTTTTTCCCCTTGTGTAAGGAGGTTTTTCACGATAAAATCTCTATTTAATGTATTGCATTTTTGTCTATGAAAATTTAACAAGTACCCAGTTCTTGTTTAGGTGGTCAAAGTTTCTTTAATTTGACAAACAACCCCCTGATTTTAAAATTCTGACCATCCTGACTATTTGTACAAATAGGACAAGCTTTGTATGGATTAAAACAAAACCCAAGAGCATGGTGCGATCACCTACCATGCTTCTTGCTTACACACGGGTATTCAAGAGGCAAGATTGACAATACATTGTTCTTCGAAATCAGGGTTCCAATATGCTCATATTTCAGGTGTATCTAGATGATATTATCTTTGGAGGAAATTATGCAAACCATGGGGCTGACTTTGCACGATTGATGAGCAACAAATTTTAAATGAGGATGATGGGAGAGCTTAACTTCTTCTTGGGTCTTCAAATCAAACAGTCCTCATCTGGCAATTCAACTCATCTGTAGAAGTACATAAAGGTAGTACTAAATAAGTTTAACATGAATGAACTAAAGACGAATAACACTAAAAATTCAACAACAAGGAAGCTTGAAGAAGATGAACCTGGTCCTCGTAAATGACGCAAAGTATATAGGAATGATCGGATCTCTATTGTGCGTAATGGCTAACAGACCTAACATTTTATTTAGTGTTGGACTATGTGCATGCTTCCAATCATGTCCAAAGAAATCCCATCTGAGGCAACCAAATGGATTTTGTGATATCTCAAACTAACGCTGAGCCTAGTTCTTAGGTATCCTAAAGATAATTCATTTGATCTGGTCGGATTTGCATTTGCAGACTACGTAGTCTACTTGGTAGGTACAAAAAGCACATCCAAAATGGCTCACTTCTTTGGATGAAGCAGAATTGTTGTTGCCTCGTGTTATGCCCAATTTCTCTGAATCAAACAACTTCAAGATTTTGGCATCATTGTAGACCTTTTATCATTGCTGCCTTGGGGATTATGACTAAGCTACTCAATAGTGTGGCCGTGATCAACAACATCGAGAAATAAATGACCCACAGAAACTATAAACTAAGTCTCCATCCACTGAAGCCATAATCCACAGGCAAAACATTAAATTCTTTTCTTGTTAGTAGGTAGAATCATAGAAGTGTGGTCGAACAAGTTGTGGAACCTCGAATCATACCCTGACACACTCATGGTAGCACTTCTCTAACCTGTAAAATTGATCTTGAGGCGATCATTGAAGTTGCGAGGGATGAGCCAAGATAAAAAAAGAACTTAGAAAACTTTGTCCAAGTGAAAAGAGGAGACCTAACGGACCCATCTAACAGATACGCTGTGAATTCAGCTCCTCTCGACTCCACTAGACCTAGAATATGATTTCGTTAATGGCAAATTGTAAGAAACTTGTGTGTATTCCCACCCACAGCCCCAATAAACCTTAGAGGTTAGAGTATGAGAACCACTTCTAGCATCTTGTTCTTTAAAGGTGTGGTTTCAGCCACATTCACGGGTTTGGCACCTCTAGGTGGTACCTGGACCTTAAGTGCCTATTCTTTAGGCTGAGGCTGATCTTGTGGTGCTATTGCAACTGCAGGTCTAGCCTGCTGCATGCCCCAACCACAATGAGAAGTTGTACAATGGTTGCCTAAAGGTACGAAGCCATAGAGGGTCCAAGTAATGGTTGTGATGGCCCCGACCCCGCTTATTGAACTAGAATTTAAACTACTAGAGGGTTACCCGAAGGGTCCACACCTCTCTTTCTTCAGGGCTAGTGCTTCACTCCTGGCCGGTAGTAGAGGTCGACCCCTTCCTCGAGTTGTCGTATGGCTTGTATGAACCATCCTCTGAAAAAGAATGAAACAAGTGAGATTTCTGGAAACCAACTACACACATGCTGCATGAACGCAATAGAAAAGAGGATAGATTCCTAAAGACACCCTATAGCCTCCTAAAGAAAGGATACAAATGCCTCCACACCGATCCAGAAATCTCTAATCTATATTAGCTCTGTACAAGCGAGACAGGAAAATCTAGGGCTTTGATACCAACTTTTCATGACCCGATCCCTTGAGTCATGAGGGCATATACTATGACCCTCAAGTAGGGAATCTAATGTGTAACCTAGAATATCAAGCAATAAGTATAAGGGTACAACTAAATAGAAATGAAACTAAACCAGAAAAGAAAACAAAAACGAGAGCAAACAAAAAACTATATATAAGTACAGAGTTGTCTAAAAATAAGAGTAACAATCGCAAAAGTGGAAAAAACAAAGCTTGTTCAAAAAGGAAAGAGACTAGCTAAATAAGTACATAATGAGATAAGTTGATACAAGACTCCAAGTGCTCACACTGATCTCCAAATCCCTAATTCTTCTAATTGCACAAACAATCACTGCACATGCATGACGAAACAAATTGAAATTGCAGAATGAGTATAAAAACTAGATACTTTGTAGACATCACGTGTTGACTAAGCAAGAAAGGTAAAAACAATATGAAAAGAATGAATATAGAAATAGACAGAGGTCAAAGCGGATATGAAAGAAAGCATACGAGCATACCAAAAGTAAATCTATGTACACCTAAGCTAAACCTATCTGACCCCTATAAGCCTAGAACATACACTAATGCACATGTTCAAATGAGTAACTAAGTCTACAAGAGAGGAAGGCACCAAAAATCCAAACCCAAGAAACAAAATTCAGGATCCCAACCCAAGTAACCACAATATTTATTAATCCAGTCAACTTCCAGCCCAACTAGCAAGAGTGATACTAAATCTAGGTCGCCTAGCCAGCTAATCCACTCCTACCCCAACTATTAAGATTGACATGGGGGCGTGTCGACTCCAAAAAGGTTCTCAAAATATCAAAGTCGCCTATCTAGACAAACCACTTCAAAGCCATCCAACTAGAAACAATGTCTCGAGTGGTGTTTACTCCCAAAAGAATGTCGAATATGGGATCAATCAATACTAAGCCACCTTGGATCTACATCCCCTCACAAGGAATCACAAAAAGTATCCAGCCTGAACAACCCTTATCCCAAGTCGCCCGAGAATAAACCAAACTTATACTAACACATCGAAAGTCAAAATGAATATGAAAGAAAACATACGAGCATATTGAAAGTTAATCTAAGTACATCTAGGCTAAACCTAATAGACCCCTATAAGCCTAGAATGTGCACTCATGCAGATGTTAAAATGAAACTCAAACAGACCCCCATAAGCCCGACAGGTATAAAAAGTATACCCAAACTGTACCAAAAAAGTAAACATCCTCTGATAGGCCCAGGATAAGATGGAGCTTACCAACTCACAGCTGAACCTGAATCCTAGCGGGTGGGTCAATTAGGGTCCTTCCCTGTACCTGCTCACTTAAAACAAAAAGCAGCGTCCCCAGGCAAAGGGACGTCAGTACGAATAAAAATGTACTGGTATGTAAAGAGAAAAGTAAAATCATAAACATTTAGTGTAAAAGGGTAATAGAGATACCACTAGAAATTGAAACCCAAATAATCTCCATAGCTGACCTTTAGCCCCCTACAACTTAAATATGAATGGTATGCTCGTATAATCGTATGTTGTGAATACATATATATATAGATGCAAATGCATAACATACCCAACCAAATGCTAGCAATGGTGGTGCTTTCCGGTAGAGAACTGACATTATATTCGCCAACTTGTGGCCATATATGTCTCATATGTATAAATATAGGTAATAGGCCCCATACCTCCCGATTATTTCTCGGGATTAGAATGCATAGCATGTCATGTCATGGATTTATAACACCTATGAGTTACTGTTGTCATGTTGCCAATCTTGGCCCGTTTGTAGTCTTGTTCTCATAACCCCATAATAACTTTTGTATAACATATAACAATATCATGGAACTTGATATGTTCTTCCAAATAAGCTTGAAAAGTTAACTCGAATTTTAGAAGGATAACCTAACCTTGTTGATATTCATAACAAGTTTAAGGTGACTTACTTAGTTCCTAACTTGGTTCCTAGATAATTTATAAAAGAAATATTTCAAAAACCAAGTGTTTTAATAGTTTACATTTAAATTATATTTGAGAGTTTTGAAGGTCGTGAGCTACTTTAAAGTTTTGCTTTAATAATAACCTTAGTAGAGAAAGAGGGCTGGTCACAAGTAGTAAGGGTCTCGCATGACATTTTAATTCACTTCACCCAAGGAAGAATACAAATTCATACGTGCGAACATATAATCAAGGAAACTGATAAAATAACATGTACATGTTGAACACTGTATTTATCTGAACGAGTGAAATATGAAAATTATATAATCATGAAAATAATTTAGCTGAGATCCCAATGCCTTTCACTAAAGGTTTTTCTAGCAAGAGAATAGCAATATATCACATTCAGAGTTTTAGAAATTTCCCAGGATGAGTGACGTAGCTTTGCCTTAACATACCTTTTCAATGAACGATCGAATGGCCGTAGATTCTTCACGAAAGTTGTTCCTTACGTCCTAAACTTCACAAACACTATATATACACAGCTGCTACAAACCTATAAACAGTCCATAATTGTTCTTAAATCGGCAGATTTGCCAAATGGCCTCAACTTCACAAAATGTCTGTAGAACTTCATAAAAACAATCATAAAAGAGTCCCGAGATGATTACCTTATTTAACCAAGTGTAAACCTTGAAGAAACACCAATAACTACAAACTTATTTCTTCAAAAACTTGCTCCAAACGCAGCTAGTAGAAGAGGAAAATGATTACAACGTGTAAAGATCACGTTTCTAGGCACGGGGGTAATCTTTAGTGGTAGAAACCGTCGAAAACTGGCCTTCATCATGGAAGTACTCCATAGGAACCTTCTCTCAATCTTTTTTTCTGGTTTGGAAGTAAAATGAAATGTTTCCATGGCTTAAAATGTTGAGTAAGCCGACATACCACATTTTTTACCCGACCCGGATTTAACCCCAGCAGTCCGTAATAAAACACTCATAACCTTTTACTCCGATGTCGGTTGGATACGGGGTTTTATGTGTTGCAAACTAGACTCGTCGGCATTCGATTTAATGGGTGATAGGCCTTCTAACTCTTTTTATATTGGGAGAAAACATCCAAGACATTTGACCCAAAGTTAAGAAAAAAATATTAGAGAAACTTCGATAACTTTTGCCGACTTTAGTTTCACTAATTTTCTTGACTTCCAAACTTAACATACGACCCTTGTGCTATTATAATGCCTCGTAACACACTATTCTTAACATGTTTTACACTCATAGGTCTATCCACAAGGTATGGGACAAGTTAAACCTTTCAAACGGGCCAAGTTCTACCCGAGCCATTTCTTTTATCATGAACTTTGTTTGAGGGGTCCCTTTGACCTAAAACTTTAGTTAAGTTCCTTGATATTGTCACCTACTTCCAATCTTAATCTCCAATGTATGATACAAAGTCATATACACCTCATATAACCATGCCATACTACGCCACATATATTATGCACGATTAGCGAAAAAGTACGGGATCTTACAAAAAAAATCCCATCTGAAGGCTATCAAAAGGATTTTGTGATATCTCAAACAAACGTTGAGCCTAGTTCTCTCGTATCCTACAAATGATTCATTTGATCTGGTCAGATTTGCATTTGCAGACTACGTATTTTACTTGGTAGGTAGAAAAAGCACATCTAAAATGGCTCACTTCTTAGGGCCATGCTTTGTATTATGAGCAACTAGGAAACATAACTCAGTCAACTTGTTAATGGCTGAAGCAGAATACGCTGTTGTTGACTCGTTTTATGACCAACTTCTTTGAATCAAGCAACACCTTCAAGATTTTTGCATCATTGTAGACCTTTTTCATTTCCGCTTTGGGGATCATGACTAAGCTACTCAATAGTTTGGTCGTGATCAATAACATCGAGAAATAAATGACCCATAGAAACTATAGACTAAGTCTCTATCCGCTGATACCATAACCCACAAACAGAGCATTAAAATCTTTTCTTGTTATTAGGTAGCATCACAATAGTATGGTGGAACAGCTTGTGCAACCTTGCATCATACAATGACACACTCATGGGAGTACTGCTCTAACTTCTAGAACTTATCTTGAGGCTATCATTGAAGTTGCGAGGGATGAGCCAAGCTAAAAAAAACCTCCAAAAACTTTGTCCAAGTGAAAAGAGGAGACCTAACTTAATTGGTCTAAATGAAGGTACGCCATGACTTACTAGCTGACCCATCTAAAATATACGCTGTGAATTCGACTCCTCTCGATTGCACTAGAAGTATAATATCATATCGCTAATGGAAAGTTGTAAGAACCTTCTGGGTATACCTACCCACAGCCCCAAAACCATTAAAGGTTAGAGTATGAGAAACACTCCAAGAATCTTCTTTTTGAAAGGTATGGCTTCGGCCACATTCACGGGTTGGGCACCTCTAGGTGGTACCTAGACCTGAGGTGCCTCTGTTGTAGGTTGATCCTGTGGTGCTAGTGTTGCTGCAACTCTATCCTGTTACATGCCCCAAGCTCAATCAGAAATTGTACAATGGTTGCATAAAGGTACAAAACCTTAGAGGGTCCAGGTGACAACTGAGATGGCCCTGACCCCTCTGATTGAACTGGAACTTAAGCTACTAGAGGGTCAGATGATGGCTCCACACCTGTCTCTCTTTAGGGCTAGTGTTGCATTCCTGGCCGGCAGTTGAGGTCGACCCCTTCCTCGAGCTGTTCTATGGCATGTATGAGCCATACTCTGAAAAGAATGAAACAAATGAGATTTCAAGAAACTAACTACACACACGTTGCATGAAAGTGATACAAAAGAGGATCAATTCCTAAAGACATCATATAGCCTCCTAAAGAAAGGATACAAATGTCTCCATACCGATCTAAAAATCCTCAATTCATAATAGCTTTTTACAAGTGATACAAGCAAATTTAGGACTCTGATACCAACTTTTCATGACCTGATTCCTCGAGTCATGAGCGCATATACTATAACCCTCAAGTAGGGAAACTAATGTGTAACATAGAATATCAAGCAAAAAGTATAAGGGTACAACTATATAGAAATCAAACTAAACCACCAAACAAAACAAAAGCGGGAGCAAACAAAAAACAATATACAAAAGGTCCCTACCATAACCTAGAAATCAAAAGTACAGAGTTGTCTAAAAATAAAAGTAAAAATCAGAAAAGTGGATAAAAACAAAGCTTGTTCAAAAATGAAAAAGACTAGCTAAATAAGTTTAGAATGAGATAAGGTGGTGCAAGACTCCAAGTGCTCACACTCATCTCAAAATCCCTAATTCTTCTAATTGCACAAACAATCACCGCACCTGCATGATGAAACATATAAAGATTATAGCATGAGTATAAAAACTAGGTACTTTGTAGATATCAAGTGTTGACTGTGCAAGAAAGGTAAAAACAATATGAAAATATAGAATCTAGAAACAGACATAGGTCAAAATGGATATGAAATAAAGCATATGAGCATATCGAAAGTACATTTAAGTAAACCTAAGCTAAACCTAACCAACCCATATAAGCATATATAAATGAAAATCAAATAGACCCTATAAGCCCGACATGTATAAATAGTACCTAAGTCTACAAGAGAGAAAGGCACCACAAATCCAAACCCAAGAAACAAAATTCAGTCTCCCAACCCAAGTAACCACAATATCTAATAATCTAGTTAACTTTCAGCCAGCTAGCAAAAGTGATATTCAATCTAGGTCGTCGAGCCAACTAGTCCACTCCCAAGCCCAACTAGCAAGACTGAAATGGGGGAGTGTCGACTCCAAAAAGAGTCTCAAAATATCAAAGCCGCCCATCTAGATAGACCACTTCAAATCCATCCAACTAGAAAGAGTGTCCCGAGTGGTGTTGACTCCCAAAAGGATGTCAAATATGAGATCAATCAATACTAAGCCACTGTGAATCAACGTCCCCTCACAAGGAATCAAAAGAAGTATTCATCCTGAATAACCCTAATCCCAAGATTGTTGTGAAGGAAATAAAGTTATGGTAACAGATCGGAGGTCAAAATGGTTATGAAAGAAAGCATACGACCATATTGAAAGTTAATCTAAGTACATCTAGGCTTAACCTAACTGGATCCATATAAGCCTAGAATGTATACTCATGCCCATGTTAAAATGAAACTCAAATAGACCCCTGTAAGATCGATAGGTATAAAGAGTAACAAAGTCTACAAGAGATAAAGGCACCACAAATCCAAACCCAAGAAACAAGAGTGAGGCTCCCAACCCAAGTAACCACAATATCAAGTAATCGAGTCAACTTCCAGCCCAACTAGCAAGAGTGATAATCAATCTAGGTCGCCCAGTCAGCTAGTCCACTCCCAAGAAGGTTGATTCCATCCTTGTAGAGGGATATGTAAACTAGCTCTACTTTTTGCGAGCACAAACCATAGGTTAAGGGACGATCAACTATTTTTTGTTCTAATAGATGATTAGCACAAAATTTAATTTTCATAACAAGTTATTCTCATTAAAATGAAAAAAAATGTCAACAAAAATAAGAGAAAAAAATAAGGAATAGAAAACATTATGACTAATTGGTCTGATGGAAATAATTGAACTTGTTGGATAATCTAACAAATGCCTCATTAGATTTGAGGTATTAGTAGAACAAATGTTGCAATTCTTATTCTCTGATACTATAACAATTTTATTGGGATTTATTGCATGCTCAAGTAAGAACTTCAAGAATTGATGGAGCTTTATTGCATCAAAACTAACAGTACGACTACAAATTGGCATAACCTTGACATTCTTCAAAAACTGTGAGGGAACTTTGAATATGTTTAGTTCAAATGAGAGGTACTTGTCTTCCAGCAAATCAATGTCTTCACCCTAAAAAAAGCATGGTACTACAAATACAGAACAAGGACAAATACGGTTAGGTGGTAATCTTAAAAACTATACTAATGAAATTGAAGTCATTGAGGCTATAAGGGATCAACATAAATTTAACATAAATATGAGCTGAGATGAACGACTACGTCTTACTATCGCTCTCAATTGGTTTCTATAAACCCAAAAAAAAATAAAGCAAGCTTAAATACAAATATGAAAAACATTAATATGGAAAATGTTAGTCAAAAATAGCAACACATATTTGTATATAAAGCATATGAAACTTTGAAGCGAGAAGGAAGCATTGCACACTATTGACGCGATAAAGGTTGCTAGACACGAGCTGATAATATATTGATGAGCACAAATCTGATTTGCGTCAGATGAATGGAGTCGTATCACAACTCCAAATGTGCTCCCATGTACAAAAGAATAGGATTAAAAAAAAGAATTAGCAAACAATATTAGCACATATGGTTTCGTAAAGAAAGGGATAAGTGAAGGATACTGTAAATTATCCTACTAGGTATTAGACAAAGCTAAAGTAAACATAAAGACATCTAATTCATACGAAAAAAAATATAGTTGTGTACCAACTGAAACGTGCAGCAAGAGCGGGGGAACTTAAGGATACACAGTACCATTAAAAAAAAACTTTGAACTTTTGTTTACACATGTAGAACTCTATAATGAAATTAACAGCCATTCCTTTCTAGTTCTTATTACTATAAAATTCTGAGGTGTCCTATTTATTTCCGGATACAGAAAGAGGGAAAATTCAAAATCAGCTTGTAGGCAGATTTTCTAGCAAGTAGTTAACACTTTATCATTCAAAAATAATCAAACAACCAACAAATGTCCGTTATATAATCAAGGTAGGTTTTATCTAAACTTTTATGAAAATGATGTGTTCCTACCTACATTTGGCATTAAAAAAAAACACACACAGACACTCAAAATGTGACTGCCATGAATAGATATCCTGATTCATATCAACTATTCTATATGCTTAAATTTGATAATCACACAAGTTGTAAAAAAAGAGCGAAGTGTAAGTTGAGACGAGTTAATCACCCCGAAACAAGAACAAAACAGGAACTGAGAAGTGCTAAGATCATTTAAATACGACGAATAATGACCTGACTAACAATACTATGAGGCAAGGGAAGAAATATTCACCAGAAAAGATGAAACAAGTCAAAAATGATTATACTAGAGTAGTAATTGAATTGATTAGTTCATGTGAGCCTTGACAATGTCTAGTAAACATTCATTACAAGCCAACAACCCCCACGTTATACTTAGAGAGCTAAAACAGTGAAGAAAGAATTTCACATAGTAAACATCAACGATGCAAATAAAACAAAGAGGAGAGGACTTTACGTTTGTCTCTTTACAAAGAACTTTGACAGAAGACAAAAGTTATGCTAACCGGACTTCAAAATATCAAATATGCTTAACCACCATCCTGTTAAATTTAACACATAACCAAAAATAAGGATACATGTATTTACCTACTATAAACTTGCATCCACAAATTAGTTAGATCGACAAAAAGTGCAGCAATTTCCATATCTCAAGTTAACATATGTATTTGTTATGTCGTTGGTTGAGTTCTAACAAAACTAAGGAAAACAAATACTATAAGAGTTCTTCTTAAAAAGGAAAAAAAATGAGATAGCAATGGAAAGTTTACAGAATTATTCTTAAAAGAGAATAAATTTTAAGCTGATGAACTTTTTATGAACATATTAAAATAATTTCTTCTTTTTGTTGATAAAACTAAGAAAAAAACTTGAAGGAGACGAATGTTTCAACACTATTTTTTATCGAGAACTATCGTTAACAAAGAATGGCTTGTAGGGGAAGAAGAGTCCTACAACTGTCAATGGAGCAGTACACATAGCATCAACATTTAGCAAGAATAGAGTATGTTATGAGGAAACTACCATCCACAAAAGGTCAACATAAGAGATGAAATTAATCTCAAACTATAAATGAACCTGCAACCATACTTAAAGAAAAGGGAATTTTTTAACAAAATACTTGGTTACGCTTAAAGAAGTAAACAAAGTTTAGAATCGCAACTCCTCAAATTTTAAGCGAAATTGAACTCTCAAAACAACAAGATAATGTAGGGAATTTCTAAGATGTAACACATCGGCCTAAACTTGAATGACACTTAGCAACAGAATTCAACATCAATTCGGTTAAATGTCTTATGAAATCGTGTTGCAGAACTTGAAAGCAGCAATATGACATGTTTTATGCTTTTCTAAGCCGATTCTAACTCGAGTTTACATATTGTAGCAGTTGAAATACAAGAGAAACACGGCTTCCAGCGTTCAAGTTATGACTCAAAGAAACAGTGATGAAAATAGAGCTACACAGTTAAAACACTCAATGTGGAGACTAAGTGAACATCAACCATTGCAAGAAAAACAAAGCATAGATTCGGCTAGTTATATGGATATAAAATCAGGTTAATGAATATAATGATCAACACGCAACATTCAAACAACTCCACCGATCCTTGACTTATGCCTACTGCCTAGAGACATACAAAAATGAAATTGAGGTAAGGGTTAAAACAGGGGAATGAGATACACGTATTAACAGGTTCTATATCTAGTGTTGAACAAATAACACGCCCCATCGAAAAAAAAAAAATGTATGAGGAGACGAAATTACCTTTCTTGGAGCAGCAAACTAAAGCTTTGACATCAAAAGATTTCGACTTCGCACTCTAACTTCAAACTCAAAGAAGAACGAAATGAGAGAACAAAATATCACCTTAAAATCTATTCCTCAGATGATTTTCGGATCCTTGTTGGTTTACTTGGATTTTTTGTTGGATTTATGGATGATTATTGGATTTCTGGATTCCTCCTTGTATAATAGATTTGGGCTCCAATTTTGAATTTTTGGAAACGCAAATCTCAAATAAAGCGGGAAAGAAATCATGAAGGAGAAGAAAAGTCTCTCAAGAATCAACCTTTTCAGGTAGATTTGAGAGGTCTGAGTGACTGATAGGGCATTTTCCAGCGGCCCAGAGCCGTTCTCTGATGAAGAAGATGGGGAAGCACGTGGGGCGGTGATGGGAGAGGAGCCTGGGGCATCCATAGGGGGCGATAGAGAAGACGGTTGAGGAAAAGGTGATGGGAGAGGAGCCTGGGCGTCTCCGGAGGAAGCTTAACTAGCGTAGGGAGTCTGAGGAAGAAACGTGGGTGGCGTGATGGGGAAGAAGAACGTGACATCTAGGGAAAAAGAAAGTATAGGGCAATGTACAGTCTATTTTGGGAAGGGTCGAGTGGTCTTACTCATTCTAGATCGTCTGATCATTTGATCAGACGGTGTATATATATAGAGAGAGAGATAGAGAGACAGAGAAATGCTGAATTAAATTGGTCCCTTAGTTTAAATCGGATAGTTGAGATAGAATATGAAGAAGCAGAATCCATGTGCTTCTTATGTGGCACGCGTGGATTGGCGAATTAAAATGACTTGGATTGCCAAGTTTTGCTCAAATTAAATCCAATTAAAATCATAATCTCTTCTTTATCAAATAGCCATAATTTATTAAAATAAAATAATTAGTTTGCAAGATTAACTTTTTTGATAAAATTAGTCATTAAAAAAATAAAATTAATATAAATTAGTAACTCATTTATTAATTAAGACTTCCTAATTTTAAAAAATTGTCAAAAATGTTAATTGCAACAATAGAAATTATATATAATTAGAAAAAATCTAGTTAACCCTTAAGAACAACATTTATTTGACGTGAAATTTAAAAAATGAGAAAGTAGGTAGTAATATAGTATATTTAATTTTTTTTATAAAAAGAGTATTTATGAAATAAATTTATCAAATAAAATAAATAATTAAAAATCTTTTCGTATTCCTACAAAAATTTCATAACATATATATATTATATATATATATTTATTATTATTATTATTATTAAAACTTTAGTTAAACAAATGTGGGGAGCTATAATTGGGTGTCAACAATCGTGATGGATCAATTACAGTGATTCTTAATCTTGATAGTGCACAAATTCATTTTTCTTAACAAATAATGTACTGTCTCTCCTTAGCTGCTCTACCATTAAAGTTTAGTCTAAACTTTATGTTCAGATGTGATGATAGTGTTTCTTATTTTCCCGTAATTGACAAGTGGATTGAATTTATTGTGAATAAGAAAGTGGAGGATTTACGCCTAAATATATGTTATAGAACTGCTTATCCGACTAGCCATCATGACCAACCCTATACCTTACCAGAAGTTCTTTGTAGTAGTTCATTGATTATAAAACTCAACTTCAATAATTACAGGACATTAGAAGAATGCGTACTAAATTGGACATCTCTGAAGAGTTTAACACTAGAAAGTTTGTTAATTCGGGATGAACACATTAAACAAATAATGTCAAATTGTCCTTAATTGGAATCTTTGAATCTATATGGATTTTGTGCAAACGATTAGAACAAAAAAATCCATATGGATTCAATGATTCCAATTGAGGACAATTTGACATTATTAGTTTAATATGTTCATCTTGGATAAAAAAACTTTTCAGCGTTAAACTCTTCAGTGATATTTAATTTAGTACGCAATCTTCTCATATTCTCCAATTATTGCACTTAAGTTTTATTATCGATGAACTGTTAGAGAGAACTTCTGGCAAGCTATAGGGTTGGTCTTGCCCAGTCGGATAAACAACTCTATAATGCATATTCAGGCGTAAATCCTCCACTTTCTTATTCACAGAAAATTCAAGCCACTTGTCAATTACGGGAAAATATAATAGACCATCATTATATCTGAACACAAAGTTTAGACTGAAGATTTTAATGGCTAAGGAGAGGTAGTACATTATCCGTGAAGAAAATGAATTTGTGCACTGCTGAGCTATCTAAACGACCATACTCCTGGGTGTCATAAACAATGTTCTTTAGAGAGAGTAGATGTTCTGAACGTGTCTGTTATGGACAATAAAGAAAGAATTTGGACAATAAGAGCATAAGGCAGCTTACTAATCCTTTCAATTTCTTCACATTTTGTCTCAATTTTCGAGTTTTTTGAGAGGTAAGTTTCAATAAGCATACTTTAGAGGTGCCAGAGAATTGATCTTGGTTGCTCTTGTTGTTCATATTGAATTACTATTGCTACCTGAAATCACAACGTCAACTAACCACTTAACGACAAAAAAGTACACTAGAATTTTTTTGTGAAGAATAAGAAGAATTTATGAAATTCTGAATAAGAGCAAACATATATATTTATCACCAAAAAACAATAGTGTAAACATGTGCTTATTGTTTTTTATTGGAAACCCCTTGGAAAAGCCACAATCCTTTGGAATAATCACAACCTTTCCCAAAAGTCACAAAAGTTACCATCTTTCAGAAAGCCACAGCTGTTTATTTTCCTTTCAGACCTTTTAAAACCCAAAAAGGCATGCTACTTCTCTTTTGTTGAGAAACAACACAGGGCTAAGAAGGGGTGGAAATTATCATACATCAATACCGAGAATAAGTTTACTTGTAAATATAATTGCTATAGACAATTTCTATTTTTTTTTTGTTTATTCTTTTTTTAAAGTCCAACTAACAAAGTTATATCACATGACACACTTTTTCAATGTTATAATATATGATATTCATTAATATATTATTGTTTTAAAAATTAGGGGACGAGAAAGGGAAAAATTAAGGAGGAGATTACAGTTAAGGTGAGGAATTGAATGATCTCACCAAAAAAGTGAAAATTTAGTAGTCAATGCTACTAAGATTATCCCATGTAACATTATATAATTTCAATTAGCAGTGATTTTTAACCATAAAAAAGAGAAAAAAGACATTTATACTTAAAGTTTACATTTCCAGTATTTTAGTAAACATAATTATTCATCAAAATTCAAACACGAAACTTAAGAAATGAAATTAGGATAAAGGATACATACACAATTTAGACTTCGGTTGCCCTTTCAAAATCTTGATTTTTTTGTTTTGATGTTGTTGAATGTATGTATATTTTCATGAAAGGGCTAATGTCACACTACTTATATAGTGGCCATGGATTTGACCATTTAATTTTTTTCTATTTTTGGTCAGATCACAGAAAGAATATATATATATAAATTAATTAATTAATGATATCTAGGCATTCAAGATAATTATGTCATTAATGGTTCGTAATTGATTATTTATCCAAAATAGGTTTCTGATGTCATGCTAAAATCATCATTGACGTAATAATTTACTTCATACACATTTGTAAAAGATAGAGTCCTTTGTTTCAATTTTTCACACCTATTTTCCTTTTTAATCAATTTAAAATTATTATTTTCCTTTGTATAATGTTTAATTATATTTGAATCCATAAAATATAAGGAGAGACGTGACAAACTAACATGCATCATCGTGACGACAACTTTATTTTAAATGAGATGTTATTCACATCTCCACATCGCATTTTTATTATATAGGAGTATCAATGAGTAGGACTTGATTTCCATTTATGCAAATAATTTCTATTGATTTAGCTTAATGATTATATAGTTGATATTTTACAACTTTGCATTAAAAAAGAACCATGGTCAAGATATCGAGTTCTTTAATTAGTCTTTATATATGTTGATAGATACTCGAGAAATTGAGTCCTCAGAGGAGAAATAAATTAATGATGACATGACAATATTCTGAGTAAAGTTTTGTTAATGACAAAGTGAACCAGGTTCACAAGTTTGTACTAGAACTAAGATAAAAGAGCGGCAAAGAAGAAATAACAGGTCGAAGAAAAACACTCCTAATAAAGGCAAAATAATTACTTTCCGTGTAGGATTCAATTCGGGTTGAATCCGTCATTATAAAAGTATATTTGACAAAGAGAAAAACAGCTTTTGAAATTCATAGATTGAGAAAATTTAGTGGCCAGAGCAGTGCAACACTAAAGATTATACGACATAAGAAAGAAGAACTACAATTAAGTTTTTCTTTCTATAGTCTTAGTTTGGATTGGTTCATCTTAGAATTATTTTTTAGAGATAATTGTACTTAGAGTGAAAGAGAATTTGTGAGGTTTTGTAACAAAAAGTGAGTTTGGCTTCTTGGAGAGTAGAGTATACGATTATGGTTAATTGTTGAATAGTTATAGTGAGCTATTTAGGTGATTTACTACAGTTAGTCTTTTTGATTATAGAGTTGTAATCTAAAGTTGTTCTTTGAAGTTAGGGAAGTTTGGTTTAAAATGCTACGAGGGTAGATCTTTGTTCTTTTCCCTTGTATAAGGAGGTTTTCCAAGATAAAATCTCTATTTTATTTTATTGCATTTTTCTCTCTGAAAATTCAACAAGAACCCAGTTCTTGTTTAGGTGGTCAAAGTTTCTTTAATTTGTCAAACAACCCCCTGATTTTAAAATTCTGACCATCCTGACTACATGTACAAACTGGACAAGCTTTTTATGGATTAAAGCAATACCCAAGAGCATGGTGCAATCGCCTATCAGGATTCTTGCTTGCACACGGGTATTCAAGAGGCAAGATTGACAATACATTGTTCTTCGAAATCAGGGTTCCAATATGCTCATAGTTTAGGTGTATCTAGATGACATTATCTTTGGATGAAGTTATGCAAACCATGGGGCTGACTTTGCACTACTGATGAGCAACAAATTTTAAATGAGCATGATGGGAGAGCTCAATTTCTTCTTGGGTCTTCAAATCAAACAGTCCTCATCTGGCAGTTCAACTCATCAATAGAAGTACAGAAAGGCGCTACTAAAGAAGTTCAAGATGAATGAAGCAAAGATGAATAACACGCAAAATTCAACAACAACGATGCTTGATGAAGATGAACCTAGTTCTGGTACATGACTCAAACTATATATAGGAATGATCGGATCTCTATTGTGCGTAATGGCTAATAGACCTAACATTTTATTTAGTGTTGGACTATGTGCATGCTTCCAATGATGTCCAAAGAAATCCAATCTGAAGGTTATTAAATGGATTTTTTGATATCTCAAACGAACGCTGAGCCTAATTCTCAGGTATCCTAAAGATGATTCATTTGATCTGGTCGGATTTGCATTTGCAGACTACGTACTCTACTTGGTAAGTACAAAAAGCACATCCAAAATGGCTCACTTCTTTGGGCCATGCTTAGTATTATGAGCAACTAGGAAACATAACTTAGTCACCTTGTCTATGGATGAAGAAGAATACATTGTTGTTGCCTGGTGTTAAACCCAACTTTTTTGAATCACGAAACAACTTCAAGATTTTGGCATCAGTGTAGACCTATTTTGATTGGTGCCTTGGGGATCATGACTAAGCTACTCAATAGTGTGGCTGTGGTCAACAACATCGAGAAATAAATGACCCATTGAAACTATAAACTAAGTCACCATCCACTGAAGCCATTACCCAAAGACGAAGCGTTAAATTCTTTTCTTGTTAGTAGGTAGAATCATAGAAGTGTGGCCGAACAACTTGTGGAACCTCGAATCATACTATGACACACTCATGGTAGCACTTATGTAACCTGTAGAATTGATCTTGAGGCGATCATTGAAGTTGCTAGGGATGAGTTAAGATAAAAAAAGAACTTAGAAAACATGGTCCAAGTGAAATGAGGAGTCCTAACTGAATTAGAAAAAATGAAGGTACGCCACAACTTACTAGCGGACACATCTAACATATATGCCGTGAATTCAGCTCCTCTCGACTCCACTAGACCTAGAATATGATTTCTCTAATGGCAAGTTGTAAGAAACTTGCGGGTATTCCCACCCACAGCCCCAAAAAATCTTTGAGGTTAGAGTATGAGAAACACTCCAAGCATTTTCTTCTTTAAAGGTATGGTTTCGGTCACATTCACGGGTTTGGCACCTCTAGGTGGTACCTGGACCTTAAGTACCTCTTTTTAGGCTGATTTTGTGGTGATATTGCAGCTGCAGCTCTAGCATGCTGCATGCCCCAAGCACAATTAGAAGTTGTACAATGGTTGTCTGAAGGTACGAAGCCATAGAGGGTCTAGGTAATGGTTGAGATGGCCCCGACCCCGCTGATTGAAATAGAATTTCAACAACTAGAGGGTCAGCCGAAGGCTCCACACCTCTCTCTCTTCAGGGCTAGTGTTTCACTCCTGGCCGGCAGTAGAGGTTGACCCTTTCCTCGAGCTGTCGTATGGCGGTATGAGCCATCATCTGAAAAAGAATGAAACAAGTGAGATTTCAAGAAACCAACTACACACACATTGCATGAAAGCGATACAAAAGAGGATAAATTCCTAAAGACACATTATAGCCTCCTAAAGAAAGGATACAAATACCTCCACGCCGATCCAGAAATCTCTAATCTGTATTAGCTTTGTACAAGTGAGATAGGCAAATCTAGGGCTCTGATACCAATGTTTCATGACCCGGTCCCTCGAGTCATGAGGGCATATACTATAACCCTCAAGTACGGAATCTAAAGTGTAACCTAGAATATCAAGCAATAAGTATAGCAGTACAACTAAATAGAAATCAAACTAAACCAGAAAACAAAACAAAAACGAGAGCAAACAAAAAACTATACATAAAAGGTCCCTCCCATAACCTAGAAATCAGAAGCACATAGTTGTCTAAAAATAAGAGTAACAATCGCAAAAGTGGAAAAAACAACACTTATTCAAAAAGGAAAAAGACTAGCTAAATAAGTACAGAATGAGATAAGTTGATACAAGACTCCAAGTGCTCACACTCATCTCCAAATCCCTAATTCTTCTAACTGCACAAACAATCACCGCACATGCATGATGAAACAAATTAAGATTGTAGCATGAGTATAAAAACTGGGTACTTTGTAGACATCACATGTTGACTGAGCAAGAAAGGTAAAACCAATATGAAGAGATAGAATATAGAAATAGACAGAGGTCAAAGATGATATGAAAGAAAACATACGAGCATACTGAAAGTAAATCTATGTACACCTAAGCTAAACCTAACTGACGCCTATAAGCCTAGAACATACACTCATGCACATGCTTTAATGAAAATTAAATAGACCCTGTAGGCCCGACATGTATAAAGAGTAACTAAGTCTACAAGAGAGGAAGGCACCACAAATACAAACCCAGGAAATAAAATTCAGGCCCCCAACCCAAATAACCACAATATCTATTAATCTAGTCAACTTCCAGCCCAGCTAGCAAAAGTGATAATAAACCTAGGTCGCCTAGCCAGATAGTCCACTCCCACAGCCCAACTAGCAAGACTGACATGGGGGCATGTCGACTCCAAAAAGGTTCTCAAAATATCAAAGTCGCCCATCTAGACAGACCACTTCAAAGCCATCCAACTAGAAATAGTGTCTCGAGTGGTGTTTACTCCCAAAAGGATGTCGAATATGGGATCAATAAATACTAAGCCATCTTGGATCTACATCCCCTCACAAGGAATCACAAAAAGTATCCAGCCTGAATAACCCTAATCCCAAGTTACCCGAGAATAAACCAAACCTATAGTAACACATCGGAAGTCAAAATGAATATGAAAGAAAACATACGAGCATATTGAAAGTTAATCTAAGTACATCTAGGCTAAACCTAACAGACCCCTATAAGCCAAGAATGTACACTCATGCAGATGTTAAAATGAAACTCAAACAGACCCCCATAAGCCCGATAGGTATAAAGAGTAACTAAGTCTACAATAGAGAAAAGCACCACAAATCCAAACCGAAGAAACAAAAGTGAAGCTCCCAACCCAAGTAACCATAATATCTAGTAATCCAGTTAACTTCTAGCCCAGCTAGCTAGAATGATAATCAATCTAGGCTGCCCAGCCAGCTAGTCCACTCCCAAGAAGGTTGTTTTCACCCTTGTAGAGGGAGATCCTAACTATCTCTCCTTTTTACGAGCACAAACCAAAGGTTAAGGGACGATCAACTGTTATTTGTTCTAATTAATGGTTGGCACATAATTTAATTTTCATATCAAGTTATCCTCATTAAAAAAAATGTCAACAAAAATAAGAGAAACAAACTAGGAAAAGAAAACATTTTGACTAATTGGTCCGAAGCAAATAATAGCACTTGTTGGAAAACTTAACAAATGCTTCATTAGATTTGTGGTATTAGTAGAACAACTATTGCAATCCTTATGTTCTGGTAATATAACAAGTTTCTCGGGATTTATTGCATGCTCAAGTAAGACCTTCAAGAATTGATGGAGCTTTATAACATTAAAACTACGCGTACGACTACTAAATGACATAATCTTGACATTTTTTAAAATTTTGATAGGAAACTTTGAATATGTTTTATTCAAACGAGAGGTGCTTGTCTTCCAGCAAATCAATGTCTTCGCCCTAAAAAAAGCATGGTACTACAAATAAAGAACAAGGACAAATCGGGTTAGGTTGTAAGCTCATCAACTATAGTAATAAAATTGAAATCGTTGAGGCAGTAAGGGATCAATATATATTTGACATAAAGATATTGTGAATTGAAGACATACTTGCATATCAAGAAATATAATTAGGTTTTCCAAATTACGAGTCGACCTTAAGAGGTTGTCTAGGGGAAGGAAAGTTTTGAAATACAAGAACTTCTTGTCAACCATCTACATTCCAACAATAGTACCAACTTCAAACTGGAAATCACCTCAATAGAAGAATGAGGAAGAATAAAAGTAAGTACATTGATTTACAGGTCTTACAAACTAAACCAATAGTAATTTCCCATTCTTGTAACACCTTATAGATTAGACCAATAAAAGCAACTAATATTTGACCTCACGTACTAAATTAAAAATGTATGAGTGAATTAAAAGAAAGAGAATCAATAAATAATTAATCAGGTTAATTGAAAAAAATCATTACCCTCATCATACAATCAAGTTGATAGGTAGAAAACAAAAGCTCAATTCACAATCAACATAAAAAGACTGGAGATATTTGGGACATATAACTAAACTTCGTAAACCAGTATGACAATATTAGCTCATTAGCACAACGAACGTTTGCCAAAGATGTGTTCATTCATTTCATCTTATTCATCACAATAGAGATCAAGATTTGCATGGTTCAAATATGACAAGTCCATGAGCTTAGTTTTCATATGATTAAAAACACTAGAAATCATTAAATGTTCAACATATGAACCAACACTTTCATAACAACATGTATTACCTTCGAGTGAATACTGATCCCTGGCAGGATGATCGTGACGGATCAATTGCAGACAGTATTAATCTTGACAGTGCACAAATTCATTTTCTTAATGGATAATGCACTGCCTCTCCTTAGCTGTTCTACCATTAAAAAGTTTATTCTAAATTTTATGTTTAGATAAGATGACGGTGTTTCTTATTTTCCTGTAATTGACAAGTGGATTGAATTTGTTGTGAATAAGAAAGTGGAGGATTTATGCATGAATATATGTTATAGAATTGTTTATCCGACTGGCATCATGACCAACCCTATAGCTTGCCAGAAGTTCTCTGTAGTAGTTCATCGATTATAAAACTCAACTGCAATAATTGCAGAACATTAGAAGAATGCGTACTAAATTTGACATCTCTGAAGAGTTTAACACTGGAATGTTTGTTAATCTGGGATGAACACATTAAACAAATAATGTCAAATTGTCCTTAATTGGAATCTTTGAATCTATATAGATTTTGTGCAAACGATTAAACCCACAAAATCCATATAGATTCAATTATTCCAATTGAGGACAATTTGACATTATTTCTTTAATGTGTTCATCCCGGATAAACAAACTTTTCAGCGTTAAACTCTTCAGAGATGTTTAATTTAGTATGCAATCTTTTCATATTCTGCAATTGTTGCACTTAAGTTTTATGATCGATGAACTACTACAGAGAATTTCCGGCAATCTATAGATTGGTCATGCCCAGTCAGATAAACAATTCTATAACGTATATTCAAGCTCAAATCCTCCACTTTTTTATTCACATAAAATTTAAGCCACTAGTTACTTACGGGAAAATATGACAGAACATCATCATATCTGAACACAAATCTTAGACTGGACATTTTCATGGCTAAGGAGAGGTAGTACATTATCCGTGAAGGAAATTATTTTGTGCACTGCTGAGCCATCTAAATAACCATACTCCTCGGTGTCATTAGCAACATTGTTGATCGACGTCTGAAAGTATTGCCAATCTTTAGAGACAGTAGATGTTCTTAACGTGTCTGTTATGGACAATAAATAAGGAATTTGGACAATAAGAGCATAAGGTAGCTTACTAATCCTATCAATTTCTTGACATTCTATCTTAATTTTTCGATTTTTTTAGAGGTAAGTATTTAATAAGCAGACTTTCAGAGGTGCTAGAAAATTGGTCTTGGTTGCTCATGTTGTTAAAATTGTATTACTATTGCTACCTGAAATCACGACGTCAGCTAACTACTCAACGACAAAAAAGTACACTAGAATTTGTTTGTGAAGAATAGGAAGAATTTCAGAAATTCTGTTGTTAAAAAATAAGAGCAAACACATATATTTATAAACAACAAACAATAGCGTAAACATGTGCTTATTGTGGTTCATTGGAAAAGTCACAACCCATTAGAAAAGCCATAATCATTCAGAATAATCACAACATTTCCCAAAAGTCACAAAAGTCACCATCTTTCGGAAAAGTCACAACTTTTCTTTTTCCTTTCAGACCTTTTAAAACCTAAGAAACAACACAGGGCTAAGAAAGGTTGGAAATTATCACACATCAATATCGAGAGTAAGTTTACTTGTAAATATAATTTCTATAGACAGTTTCTGTTTCTTTGTTTTTTTGTTTATTCTTTCTTTAATATCAAACTGACAAAGTTATATCACATGACACTCTTTTTTAATGTGATAATATATGATATTCATCAATATATTATTGTTTAAAAATAAGGGATCGAGAAAGGAAAAAATTAAGGAGGAGAGTATAGTTAAGGTGAGGAATTGAATGATCTCACCAGAAAAAGTAAAAAAATTTAGTCAATGCTAGGAAGATTATCTTATGTAATACTATAAAATTACAATTTGCAGAGATTTAAAACCATAAAAAAGAACAATAACACATATAAACTTAAAGTTTATAAGTCTTGTATTTTAGTAAACAAAATTATTCATCAAAATTCAAACACAAAACTTAAGAAATGAAATTAGGATAAAAGATAAATACACAATGTAGACTTTGGTTGGCCTTACAAAATGTTGATTTTTTTGTTTTGATGTTGTTGAATGTATGTATATTTTCATGAAAGGGATAATGTCACACTACTTATATTGTGGCGATGGAGTTGACCATTTAATTTTTTTCTATTTTTGGTCAGATAATAGAAAGAATATATATATAAATTAATTAATTAATGAAATCCAGACATTCAAGATAATTATGTGATTAATGGTTCTTAGTTGATTATTTATCCTAAATAGGTTAATGATGTCATGCTAAAATCATCATTAACGTAATAATTTACTTCTTACACACTTGAGAAAGTTATAATCCCTTGTTTCAATTTTTCACACCTATTTTCCCTTTTAATCCGTTTAAAATTATTATTTTCCTTTTTATAAATTTTCATTGTATTTGAATCCATAAACGATAAGGAGAGACGTGACAAACTCACAGGCATCATCAGGACAACTTCTTTATGTAAAATGAGATGTTATTCACGTCTTCACATTGTGTTTTTATTTTATAGGAGTAGCAAGTAATAGGACTTGATTTACATTATGCAAATAATTTATATTGATTTAGCTTAATGAATATACAATTGATATTTTAAAACATTGCATTAGAAAAGAACCATGGTCAAAATATCGAGTTCTCTAACTAATCACTATATATGTTGATAGATACTCGAGAAGTTGATTCCGCAAAGAAGAAATAAATTAATGATGACATGAAAATATTCCGAGTAAAGTTTTGACAATGACAAAGTGAACCAGGTTCACAAGCTTGTAACAGAACTAAGATAAAAGAGTGGGAAAGAAGAAATAATACGTCGAAGACAAACACTCCTAATTAAGGTAACATAATGAACAAGACTCCTTATCTGGAAAGGACTTTTTTTTAGGAAAATAATGACTATCCTTGTAGGATTCAATTAGGGTTGAATCCGCCCTTAAAAAAGGATCTGTCACGAAGAGAAAAAAAAAGCTTTTGAAATTCATAAATTCAGAGAATTTAGTGGCGAGAGCAGTGCAACACTAAAGAGTATACGACAGAACAAAGAAGAACTACAACTAGGTTTTTCTTTCAATAGGCTTAGTTTGGATTGGTTCATCTTAGAATTATTGTTTAGAGATAATTGTACTAAGAGTGAAAGAGAATTTGTGAGGTTTTGTAACAAAGAGTGAGTTTTGCTTCTTGGAGAGTAGAGTATACGATTATAGTTAATTGTTGAACAGTTAGAGTAAGCTATTTAGGTGATTTACTAGAGTTAGTCTTTTTTATTATAGAGTTGTAATCTAAAGTTGCTCTTTTCACTTAGGTAAGTTTGGTTTACAATGCTACGAGGGTAGATCATAGTTTTTTCCCCTTGATTAAGGAGGTTTTCCATGATAAAATCTCTATTTTATTGTATTGCATTTTTGTTTATGAAAATTCAACTAGAACAGAGTTCTTGTTTAGGTGGTCAAAGTTTCTTTAATTTTTTAAACAACCCCCCGAATTTGCAAATTCTGACCATCTAGACTACGTGTACAAACAGGACATGCCTTGTATGGATTAAAAGAATCGCGTGGAGCTTGGTGTGATCACCTATCAAGCTTCTTGCTTGCACACAACTATTCAAGAGGCAAGATTGACAATACATTGTTCTTTAAAATCAGGGCTCCAATATGCTAATAGTTCGGGTGTATCTAAATGACATTATTTTTGGAGGAAAATAGGTAAAACATGGGGCTGACTTTGCACAAGTGTTGAGCAACGAATTTTAAATGAGCATGATGGGAGAGCTCAACTTCTTCTTGGGTCTTCAAATCAAACAGTCATCATCTAGCAGTTCAACTCATCAGTAGAAGTACATAAATGAGCTACTAAAAAAGTTTAACATGAATGAAGCAAACAAGAATAAAACTCCAATTTCAACAACAACGAAGCTTGTTAAAGATAAACATGGTCCTGATACATGACACAATATATAGGAATGATCGGATCTCTATTGTACGTAATGGCTAACAGACCTAACATTGTATTTAGTGTTGGACTATGTGAATGCTTCCAATTATGTCCAAAGATGTCACGCCCTGAAATAGGGGGTATAAGTGGCACTAGATACCCTAATACATCGAGTTACCCACTGAAACACACTAGCTAAACCAAACTTGTGAGGCAAAAAGATTGGGCAGCATAACCTCTAAATAGTGAAGCGTGGACCCAGAGGTCATGACCTGAAAAAGAATAACCATACAAACAATGGTAGACAAATCGAAAATAAATAAATCTTGGAAAAGCATTTGGCACCTTGTAGCTGATCGAATAAGTCATCAATCCATGGAAGAGGCTATTTATTCTTTATAGTGACTTTATTTAGTTGTCTATAGTCAATACACATTCACAAGGATCCATCTTTCTTTCGAAAAAGAGCACTGGGGCACCCCATGGGGAAGTACTTGGCCTGATAAAGACTTTATCAAGCAAGTCCCATAGTTTTTCCTTCAATTCTCTTAGTTCTGCAGGTGCCATTCTATAGGGAGGAATTGATATAGGTTGCGTATCAGGAAGCAAGTCTATAGCAAAATCAATTTCCCTTTTTGGGGGAATTCCTGGAAAATCATCAGGGAATAACATTGAAAATTCATTCATAATATGAATTGACTGAAGAGTCATGGGCTCCTTATCAATATCCTGTACAGGAACCATATGGTATAGGCAACCTTTAGCAATCAACTTCCCCCCTAAGGTATGAAATAAATTTACCCTTAGGTATGGCTGCATTACCCTTAAACTCAAGCACTGGCTCACCTAGAAAGTAAAATCGGACTATCTTTGCACGAAAAACAATATTAGCATAGCAAGCTACCAACCAATCCATACCCATGATAACATCAAAATCTAGCATAATTTACTCAACTAATTCAGCGGAGGTTGGACGATCATTAATTAATACCATGCAAACCCGATAGGCACGACTAGCTAAAATAGAATCGCCAACCGGTGTAGACACCTCAACTGGTTATGGCAACAATTCAGATTTCATGTCAATATTACTAGCAATAAATGGAGTGATATATGAAAATGTAGAGCCAGGGTCTATCAATGCGTAAACAGCTTGAGAAGATATCATAAATAAACCTGTAACAACATCAGGGGATGCCTCTGAATCCTATCGTCCTGTGAGTGCATAAAAGCAATTCTGACCACTGCTCAAACTTGTATCTCCTTCACCCCTCCCTCTTCCACGACCCTGAGTAGACTGTTGTCTTGGTCGTGGGGCACAGACTGAGGGTGAATATATTGTTGTGGATCCTGAAGGCTGAGCTAGAACACCTCTGCTCAACCTCGGGCATCGACAAATAAAATGTCCTGTCTTCCCACAATGATAACATACACCTGAACCCTGTCTACACTGTCCAGTGTGTGACTTACCGTACTGTGTACAATGATAAGTGGTATGTCTTATATGTACGGAACGATATTATCGACGACCGTTAGGGTGGCCTGAGCTCTGAGCTGGTCCTAACTAACTATAACGATCAAACCGCAATCCCTGCACCTGTGGTGAGACACTACCCACTGACCGAGGTGGATATCGATGGAAAGGGGGCCTAAAATCACCATGTGGCTCCCTATAAGACCCCATAGTCGGGCCCTCTTACTCTGCTCCCTATCCCTACGGGTATCACGAATCCTCTTAGAAAGGTCCTCTTTAGTCTGAGAGAAAAATTGTATGCGGGAAATATCTACATCATCTGATAGGGATGCTATCCTACAATCTCTGATCAAATGATCTGCCATACCATCAACATAACGATGAACTCTAGCTTTCATGGTACGTACAATATCTGGTGCATATCTTGCCAAAGAATTAAACCAGTGGCTATAATCCCCAATACTCAAGGTTCCTTGCTTCAGATTGATAAACTGGTCAAGACGGGTCTCTCGAACTTCCCGTGGCAAATAGTAGGCACGGAAGGCCTCAGAGATGTCCTCCCACTCTACTAGCGGAGCATCAGGTCCTCTAGATCTCTCCCATGCCTCATACCAAATGATGGCTACATCACGTAGTCGGAAAGAAGCCAACTGTACAGCCTCTGTAACGGAGGCATGCATTACCCTCAATACTCTATATATGTGCTCTATAAAGTCCTGGGGATCCTCAGTAAGACTAGATCCTGTAAATAACGGAGGGGCCAAATGAAGAAACTCTCGTACCTTCAAACTTTCTGACCGATCTCTCTGAATATCTACTCCTGACTCCAGTTGTCGCTCATGAATAGAAACCATCCTAGTCAGTAACTGAATTGCCTCTCTCATCCCCTTTTCCCCAAAGATCTCTGGTGGAGAAATAGTAGGTACTGGAGGTCCGGTGTCTGTAGGTTCCTCAGGTACCAATGGAACTGGTGAGGCTAGAGGTACTACATCTCCTCGGGCTTCAATAGGTGCCGGGGAGGCTGGTACTAGGGGTACTGGAGAGATCAACCTTGTGCCCCCGAGGGAAATCTATCTCTTTGGATCCATACCTATCTCTTGATCTGCCATATCCAGAGCGAGTGTAGCCTGTTAGATAAAAAACATAAAGCACGACTTAGATTTCAAATGTTCTTATACTTTTGCAATATAGCACGATCTATCAGTTTAATGAAATGTAACCTTTCTTAAATGCCCTGTAGCCTGTTGATTATAAGTGTGGTGCACAATACACCCATAAACAAGACTCTACTAGATACGGCTTGTGGACCCCCTGGGATACGACCTGCTCTGATACCAAGTCTGTCACACCTAGAAATATGGAGCGTAACTAGAACTCGATACCCTAATACATCGAGTTGCCCACTGAAACATACTAGCTCAACCAAACTTGTGAGGCAAAAATATTGGGTAGCACAACCTCTAAAAAGTGAAGCCTTGTCCCAGAGGTCAAGACCTGAAAAAGAATAACCATACAAATAATGGTAGACAAACCAAAAAAATAAAGATGTACTATCTGACTGACAAGGCCACAACTGAAAACATACCTACTTACACACACACCTATATATACATGCCAAGAATATTGGCTGGAGGTTGAAACATACAAAAAGAAAACCTAGAATATTGTGTGCACAATAGCCTCTATGAGTGATATAAGCACTGTCGGGACAAGGCCCCGACTATACCCAAACTGTACAACAAAAGAAAACATCCTCTGATAGCCCCACGGTAAGATGGAGCTTACAAACTCACAGCTGAACCTGAATCCTAGCGGGTGGGTCAATTAGAGTCCCTACTTGTACCTGCTCGCATAAAACAAAAAGCAGCGTCCCCAGTCAAAGGGACGTCAGTACGGATAAAAATGTACTGGTATGTAACGAGAAAAGTAAAATCATAAACATTTACTGTAAAAGGGTAATAGATATACCAGCTAAAACTGAAACCCAAATAATCTCCATCACTGACCTTTAGCCCCCAACTACCTAAATATGCATGGTATTCTCATATAATCGTATGTCGTGAATATATATATATATATATAAATTCAAATGCATGACATACCCAACTAAATGCTAGCAATGGTGGTGCTTTCTGTTGGCGAACCAATATCATATTTGCCAACTTGTGGTCATCTGTGTCTCATACGTATAAATATAGGCAATAGGCCCCATACCTCCCGATTATAGCTCGAGATTAGAATGCATTGCATGTCATGTCATGGATTTATAACACCTATGAGTTAATTTTCTCACGTTGCCAATCTTGGCCCGTTTGTAGTATTGTTCTCATAACCCCATAATAACTTTCGTATAACATATAACAACATCATGGTACTTGATATGTTCTTCCAAATAAGCTTGAAAAGTTAACTCGAATTTTAGCAGGATAACCTAACCTTGTTGATATTCATAACAAGTTTAAGGTGACTTACTTAGTTCCTAACTTGGTTTCTAGATAATTTATAAAAGAAATATTTCAAAAACCAAGTATTCTAATAGTTTACATTTAAATTATATTTGAGAGTTTTGAAGGTCATGAGCTACTTTAAAATTTTTCTTTAATAATAACCTTACTGGAGAAAGAGGGCTGCTCACAAGTAGTAAGGGTCTCGCGTGACATTTTAATTCACATTACCCAAGGGGATTGAATATGTTATAGAACTGCTTATCCCACTAGGTATCATGACCAACCCTATAGATTGCCAGAGGTTCTAAGTAGTAGCTCAACAATTATAAAACTCAACTACAATAATTGCAGAACATTAGAACAATGCATACTAAATTGGACATCTATGAAGAGTTTAACGTTGAAAAGTTTGTTAATCCTGGATGAACACATTAAACAAATAATGTCAAATTGTCCTTAATTGGAATCTTTGAATCTATATGAATTTTGTGCAAACGATTAAAACCAAAAAATCCATATGGATTCAATGATTCCAATTGAGGACTATTTGACATTGTTTGTTTAATGTGTTCATCCCGGATAAACAAACTTTTTAGCGTTAAACTCTTCAGAGATGTTTAATTTAGACCAATCTTTTCATATTTTGCAATTGTTGCACTTAAGTTTTATAATAGATGAACTACTATAGAGAACTTCTGGCAAGCTATAGGGTTGGTCATTCCCAATCGGATAAATAATTCCATAACGTATATTCAGGTGTAAATCCTCCACTTTTTTATTCACAAAAAAATCAAGGTAGTTCTCAATTACGGGAAAATATGACAAACCATCATCATATTTGAACACAAAGTTTAGACTGAACATTTTGATGGCTAAGGAGAGGGAGTACATTATCCGTGAAGGAAATGAATTTGTGCACTTGCTGAGCTCTCTAAACGACCATACTCCTTGGTGTCATTGATAGAAGTCCAGAAGTACTTCCAATATTCAGAGAGAGTAGATGTGCTAACGTCTCTGTTATGGACAATAAATAAAGAATTTGGACAATAAGAGCATAAGGTAGCTTGCTAATCCTATCAATTTCTTCACATTCTGTCTCTATTTTCAGTTTTGTCTTTAGGTATGTTTTCAATAAGCAGACTTTCAGAGGTCCCAGAGAATTGGTCTTGGTTACTCATGTTGTTCAAATTGTATTAATATTGCTACTTGAAATAACAACGTCAGCTAACCACTCAACAACAAAAAAGTACACTAGAATTTGTTTGTGAAGAATTAGAAGAAAATTTGTTGTTAAAAAATAAGAGCAAACACAAATATTTTTAAACAACAAACAATAGTGTAAACATGTGCTTATTGTGCTTTATTGGAAAAGTCACAGCCCCTTGGAAAAGCGACAATCCTTCAGAATAATCACAACCTTTCCCAAAAGTCACCATCTTCCGAAAAAGTCACAACTCTTCATTTTCCTTTCAGAGCTTTTAAAACCCAAAAAGTCATGCTACTTCTCTTTTGTTGAGAAACAACAGAGGGCAAAGAAGGGGTGGAAATTATCATACATCAATACCGAGAATAAGTTTACTTGTAACTATAATTGCTAGAGACATTTTCTATTTCTTTTTTTTTGTTTATTCTTTCTTTAATGTCCAATTAACAAAGTTATATCACATGACACTCTTTTTTAATGTGATAATATATGATATTCATTAATATATTATTGTTTTAAAAATTAGGGGTTGGGAAAGGGAAAGATTATGGAGGAGATTACAATTAAGGTGAGGAATTGAATGATCTGACCAAAAAATTTGAAAATTTAGTAGTCAATGCTACTTAGATTATCCCTTGTAATACTATATAATTACATTTTGCAGCGATTTTAAACCATAAAAAAGAGCAATAAGAAATTTAAACTTAAAGTTTACATGTCCTATATTTTAGTAAACACAATTATTCATCAAAATTCAAACACAAAACTTAAGAAATGAAATTACGATAAAGGATACATGCACAATGTAGACTTTGGTTACCCTTTCAAAATCTTGATTTTTTTGTTTTGATGTTGTTGAATGTATATATATTTTCATGAAAGGGCTAATGTCACACTAGTTATATAGTGGACATAGAGTTGACCATTTAATTTTTTTCTATTTTTGGTCAGATCAATAAAAGAATATATATATATAAATCAATTAATTAATGAGATCTAGACATTGAAGATAATTATGTCATTAATGGTTGTTAGTTGGTTATATATCCTAAATAGATTTGTGATGTCATCTTAAAATCATCATTGACGTAATAATTTACTTCTTACACATTTGAAAAAGATATAATCCCTTGTTTCAATTTACCACACCTATTTTCCTTTTTAATCCGTTTAAAATTATTATTTTCATTTTTAGAATTTTTAATTATATTTGAATCCATAAAAGATAAGTAGAGGCGTGACAAACTTACATGCATCACCATGATGACAACACTATGTTAAATGAGATATTATTCACGTCTCTACATTGCATTTTTATTTTATAGGAGTAGCAATTAATAGGACTTGATTTCCATTATGCAAATAATTTCTATTGATTTAGCTTAATGACTATATAATTCATATTTTACAACATTACATTAAAAATAAACATGGTCAAAATATCGAGTTCTCTAACTAATCTCTATATATGTTGATAGATACTCGAGAAATTAAGTCCTCAGATGAGAAATAAATTAATGATGACATGACAATATTCTGAGTAAAGTTTTGACAATGACAAAGTGAACCAGGTTCACAAGCTTGTACCAGAACTAAGATAAAAGAGAAGGAAAGAAGAAACAACGGGTCGAAGACAAACACTCCTAATTAAGGTAAAATAGTGAAGAAGACTCCTTATACGGAAAGGAAAAAAAAATTAGGAAAAGAATTACTTTCTTTGTAGCATTCAATTAGGGTTTAATCAACCCTTATAAAAGGATCTTTAACAAAGAGAAAATCAGCTTTTGAAATTCATAAATTGAGATAATTTAGTGGTAGAGTACTGCAATGCTAAAGAGTATTCGATAGAAGAAATAAGAACTACAATTAGGTTTTTCTTTCTATAGGCTTAGTTTGGATTGGTTCATCTTAGAATTATTGTTTAGAGATAATTGTAGTAAGGGTGAAAGAGAATTTGTGAGGTTTTGTAACAAAAAAAGTGTTTGGCTTCTTAGATAGTAGAGTATACGATTATAGTTAATTGTTGAACAGTTAGAATGAGCTATTTAGGCAATTTACTAGAGTTAATATTTTTTATTATAGAGTTGTAATCTAAAGTTGGTCTTTGAAATTAGGGAAGTTTGGTTTAAAATGCTACGAGGGTAGATTGTTGTTTTTTTTTCCTTGAGTAAGGGGGTTTTTCTTGTAAAATTCTCTATTTTATTGTATTGCATTTTTGTCTCTGAATATTCAACAAGAACCCAGTTCTTGTGTAGGTGGTCAAAGTTTCTTTAATTTGTCAAACAAGGATTTGAAAATTCTGACCATCCGAACTACGTGTAAAAACAGGACAATCCTTGTATGGAATAAAAAAATCCCCAAGAGCATGGTACGATCAACTATCAAGCTTCTTGCTTGAACATGGGTATTCTAGAGGCAAGATTGACAGTACATTGTTCTTCGAAATCATGGCTCCAGTATGCTCATAGTGTAGGTGTATCTAAATGACATTATCTTTGGAGGAAAATGTGCAAAACATGGGGTTGACTTTGCACAACTGATGAGCAACGTATTTTAAATGAGCATGATGGGAGAGCTCAATTTCTTCTTGGGGATTCAAATCAAATGGTCCTCATTTAGCAGTTCAACTCATTAGTGGAAGTACATAGAGGCTCTACTAAAAGAGTTCAACATGAATGAAGAAAAGATGAATAACACTACAATTGCAACAACAACAAAGCTTGATAAAGATGAAGCTGGTCATGGTACATGACACAAAGTATATAGGAATGATCAGATCTCTATTGTACGTAATGACTAACAGACCTAAGTGTTGGACTATGTGCATGCTTCCAGTCATGTCCAGAGAAATCCATTCTGAAGTCTATCAAAAGGATTTTGTGATATCTCAAACGAACGCTGAGCCTGGTTCTGTGGTATCCTCCGGATTATTCATTTGATCTGGTCAGATTTGCATTTGCAGACTACGTAGTCTATTTGGTAGATAAGAAAAGCACATATAAAATGGCTCAATTTTTAGGGCCATGCTTAGTATTATGAGCAACTAGGAAACATAACTCAGTCACCTTGTCTATGGCTGAAGTAGAATACGTAGTTGTTGCCTCGTCTTATGCCCAACTTCTCTGAATCAAGCAACAACTTCAATATTTTGGCATGATTGCCGCCTTGGGTCTCATGACTAAGATACATAATAGTGTGACCGTGATCAACAACATCGACTAATAAATGAACCACAGAAGCTATAGACTAAGTATCCATCCGTTGAAGCCATAACCCACAGACAAATCATTAAACTCTTTTCTTGTTAGTAGGTAGAATCATAGTAGTGTGGCCGATCAGCTTGTGGAACCTCTCCTCATACTCTGACAGATTGAGGGGAGCATTTCTCTAACCAGTAGAACTGATCTTGAGGCGATCATTGACGTTGTGAGGGATGAGCCACGCTAAAAAAACCGTAGAAAACTTGGGCCAAGTGAAAAGAGGAGACCTAACTAAACTGGTCTAAATACAGGTACGCCACAACTTACTAGCTGACCCATCTAACAAATACGCCATGAATTCGGCTCATTTCGACTCTGATGTCGCTAATGGCAAGTTGTAAGGAACTTGTTGGTATCCCCACCCAAAGCCCAAAAAAACCTTAGAGGTTAGAGTATGAGAAACACTCCAAGCATCTTATTCTTTAAAGGTATGGCTTCGGCCACATTCACGGGTTGGGCACCTCTAGGTGGTACCTAGACCTGAGGTGCCTTTGTTGTATGATAATATGTGGTGCTAGTGCAGCTGTATCTCTAGCCTGATGCATGCCCCAAGCACAATCAGAAGTTGTACAATGGTTGCCAGAAGGTATGGAGCCATAGAGGTCTAGGTGACGACTGAGTTGGCCTCGACCCCGCTGATTGAACTGGAACTTAAACTACTAGAGGGCCAACTAATGGCTCCAGACCTCTCTCTCTTCAGGGCTAGTGCTGCACTCCTGATAGATAGTAGAGGTCAACCCATTCCTCGAGGTATCGTATGGCGTGTATGAGCCATCCTCTGAAAAGAATGAAACAAGTGATATTTCAAGAAACCAACTACACACATGCTGTATGAAAGTGATACAAAAGAGGATAAATTCCTAAAGACACCTTCTAGCCTCCTAAGAATTGGATACAAATGTCTGCACACAGATCTAGAAATTTCTAATTTGTATTAGCTATGTACAAGGGAGACAAGCAAATCTAGGGCTCCGATACCAACTTTTCATGACCCGATTCCTCGAGTTATGAGGGCATATACTATAACCCTCAAGTAGGGAAACTAATTTCTAACCTAGAATAGCAAGGAATAAGTATAAGGGTGCAACTAAATAGAAATCAAACTAAACCACCAAACAAAACAAAAGCGGGAGCAAACAAAAAACTATATTCAAAATGTCCCTCCCATAACCTAGAAATCAGAAGTACAGAGTTCTCTAAAAATAAGATTAAAGATAGCAAAAGTGGAAACAAATAAAGCTTGTTCAAAAAGGAAAAAGACTAAAAATAAGTAGAGAATGAGATAAGTTGATGCAAGACTCTAAGTGCTCACAGTCATCTCCAAATCCCTAATTCTTCTAATTGCACAAACAATCACCGCAGTTGCATGAAATAACAGATTAAGAGTGTAGACATCACGTGTCGATTGAGCAAGAAAGGTAAAAATAATATGAAAAGATTGCATCTAGAAATGGATAAAGGTGAAAGAGGATATGAAAGAAAGCATACAAGCATACCGAAAATAAATCTAAGTACACCTAAGCTAAACCTAACCGACCCCTATAAGCCTAGAACATACACTCATGCACATGTTTAAATGAAAATCAAATAGACCCTGTAAAGCCCGAAAATTATAAAGATTAACTAAGTCTTCAAAAGAAAAAGCCACCACAAATCCAAACCCAAGAAACATATTGCATGCTCCCAACCCAAGTAACCACAATATCTAGTAATCCAGTGAACTTCCAGCCCAACTAGCAAGAGTGATAATCAATCTATGTCGCCCAGCTAGCTAGTCCCCTCCCAGCCCAACTAGGACGACTGACATGGGGGCGTCTCGACTCAAAAAAGGGTTTCAAAATATCAAAGCAGCCCATCTAGAAAGACCACTTTAAAGCCATCCAACTAGAAAGAGTGTCCGGAGTGGTGTTGACTCCCAAAAGGATATCGAATATGAGATCAATCAATACAAAGCCACTGTGGATCAATATCCCCTCACAAGGAATCACAAGAAGTATACAACCTGAATAATCTTAATCCCAGGTCACCCTATAAAGAACAAAACCTATGGTAACACATCGGAGGTCAAAACGGATATGAAAGAAAGCATACGAGTATATTGAAAGTAAATGTAAGTACATTTAGGCTAAACCAAACTTGACCCTTATAAGCCTAGAATGAACACTCATGCACATGTTAAAATTAAATCAAACAGACCCCTGTATGCCTGACAAGTATAAAGAGTAACTAAGTCTACAAGAGAGAAAGGCACCACAAATCCAAACCCAAGAAACAAAAGTCAGGATCCCAACCCAAGTAACCACCATATATAGTAATCTAGTCAACTTCCAGCCTAGCTAGCAAGACTGATAATAAATCTAGGCCGCCCATCCATCTAGTCCACTCCCAAGAAGATTCATTTCATCCTTGTAGAGAGAGACGCAAACTAGCTCTCCTTTTTATGAGCATAAACCATAGGTTAAGGGACGATCAGTTGTTTTTTGTTCTAATTATTGGGTGGCACATAATTTAATTTTCATAACAAGTTATCCTCATTAAAAAAAATGTCAACAAACACAAGAGAAACAAACTAAGAATAGAAAACATTATGACTAATTGGTCCAAAGGAAATAATTGCACTTGTTGGAAAAGATAACAAATGTTTCATTAGATTTGAGGTATTAGTAGAACTCCTTATGCTCTGGTACTATATCAAGTTTTTTGGGATTTATTACTTGATCAAGTAAGAACTTCATGAATTGATGGAGCTTTATTGCGTCAATACTACGCGTATGACTACAAAATGGCATAACCTTGACATTCTTCAAATTCTGTAAGGAAACTTTGAATGTGTTTTGTTCAAACGAGAGGTACTTGTCTTCCAGCAAATCAATGTCTTCGCACTTAAAAAAAGCATGGTACTAAAAATACAGAACAAGGAAAAATCGGGTTAGGTGATAAGCTTAACAACTATAGTACTGAAATTGAAGTCGTTTAGGCGGTAAGGGATCAACATACATTTGACATAAAGATATTGTGAATTGAAAACATACTGGCATATCAGGAAATACCATTAGGTTTTCCAAATTAGGAGTCGACCTTAAGAGGTTGTCTAGGGGGAGGAAAGTTTTGAAATACAAGAACTTATTGTCAATCATCTGCATTCTAGCAACAATAAGGAGATGTCTTCCTCTACCAACATCAAACTGGAAATCACCTAAATAGAAGAATGAGGTAGAATAAAGGTAAGTACATTGATTTGCAGGGCTTACAAACTAAACCAATAGTAATTTCCCATTCTTGTACCACCTTATAGCTTAGACCAATAAAAGGATCTAATACTTAACCTCACGTACTAAATTAAAACTATATGAGTTCATTAAAAAAGAAGTGAATCAATAGATAATTAATCAGGTTAATTAAACAAATCATGACCCCCATCGTACAATCAAGTTGATAGGTAGAAAACAAAAGTTCAATTCACAATCAACATAAAAAGACTACAGACATTTGGGACTGATAACTGCCCTTGGTAAACTAGTATGACAATATTAGATAATTAGCACAACGAACACTTGCCAAAAGAACTTTCTCTATATTTTCATTCATTTCATCTAATTCATCACAATAGAGATCAATATATTCGTGGTTCAAAGATGAGAAGTCCATGAGATTAATTTTCATATGATTAAAACCCTATAAATCGTTAAATGTTCAACATATGGAGCAGCAATTTCAAAGCAGCATGTATCACATTCGAGTAAATATTGATCCCCATCACTATGATCGTGATCGATCTATTGCAGTCATTATTAATCTTGACAGTGCACAAATTCATTTCCTTAATAGATAATGTATTGTCTCTCCTTTGCTGCTCTACCATTAAAAAGTATAGTCTAAACTTTATGTTCAGATGTGATTATGGTACTTCTTATTTTCACGTAATTGACAAGTGGATTGAATTTTTTGTGAATAAGAAAGTGGAGGATTTACACCTGAATATATGTTATAGAACAGCTTATCCAACTAGGCATCATGACAAACTCTATAGCTTGCCAGAAGTTCTCTGTAGTAGTTCACCAATTATAAAACTCAACTGCAATAATTGCAGAACATTAGAAGAATGAGTACTAAATTGGACATCTCTGAAGAGTTTAACGATTGAAAGTTTGTTAATTCAGGAAGAACACATTAAACAAATAATGTCAAATTGTCCTTAATTGGAATCTTTGAATCTATATGGATTTTGTTGTTTTAATCTATGAATTTTGTGCAAACGATTAAAACCACAAAATCCATATAGATTCAATGATTCTAATTGAGGACAATTTGACATTATTTGTTTAATGTGTTCATCCCGGATAAACAAACTTTTCGTCGTTAAACTCTTCAGAGATGTTTAATTTAGTACGCAATCTACTCATATTCTGCAATTATTGCACTTAAGTTTTATAATCGATGAACTACTACAGAGAACTTCTGCCAAGCTATAGGGTTGGTCATGCCTAGTCGGATAAACAATTCTATAACGTATATTTAGGCGTAAATCCTCCACTTTCTTATTCACAAAAAATTCAAGCCACTTGTCAATTACAGGAAAATATGACATACAATCATCATATATAAACACAAAGTTTAGACTGAACATTATAATGGCTAAGGAGAGGTAGTACATTATCCGTGAAGGAAATGAATTTGTGGACTGCTGACCTATCTAAATGACCATACTCCTCGGTGTCATAAACAACGTTGATGATAGAAGTCCAGAAGTATTGCCAATCCTTAGAGAGAGTATATTTTTGATCATGACTATTATGGAGAATAAAGAAAGAATTTGGACAATAAGAACATATGGTAGCTTACTAATATTATAAATTTCTTCATATTCTGTCTGAATTTTCAGTTTTTTTCTGAGGTAAGTTTTCAATAAGCAGACTTGTATCAGAAAATTGGTCTTGGTTGCTCATGTTGTTCAAATTGTATTACTATTATTACCCGAAATCACAACGTCAGCTAACCACTCAACGGCAAAAAAGTACACTAGAATTTGTTTGTGAAGAACAAGAAGAATTTTAGAAATTCTGTTGTTAAAAAATAAGAGCAAACACATATATTTATAAACAACAATCAATAGCGTAAGCATGTGCTTATTGTGCTTTATTGGAAAAGTCACAACCTCTAAGAAAAGCCACAATCCTTCAGAATAATCACAACCTTTCCCAAAAGTCACAAAGGTCACCATCTTACGGAAAAGTCACAACTCTTCATTTTCCTTTCAAACCTTTTAAAACCCAAAGAGTCATGCTACTTCTCTTTTGTTGAGAAACAACACAGGGCTAAGAAGAGGTGGCAATTATCATACATCAATACCGAGAATAAGTTTATTTGTTACTATAATTGATATAGACAATTTGTGTTTCTTTTTTTTTGTTTGGTTTGTTTATTCTTTCTTTAATGTCCAACTAACAACGTTATATCTCATGACACTCATTTTAATGTGATAATATATGATATTCATTAATATATTATTGTTTTAAAAATTAGGGGTCGGGAAAGGGAAATATTAAGGAGGAGATTAAAATTAAGGTGAGGAATTGAATGATCTCTCTCACCAAAAAAAGTGAAAATTTAGTAGTCAATACTACTAAGATTATCCCATGTTATACTATATAATTACAATTTGTAGCGATTTTAAACCATAAAAAAGAGCAATAAGACATTTAAACTTAAAGTTTACATGTCCTGTATTTTAGTAAACAAAATTATTCATCAAAATCAAACACAAAACTTAAGAAATGAAATTAGGATAAATGATACATACACAATGTAGACTTTGGTTGCCCTTTCAAAATCTTGATTTTTTTGTTTTGATGATGTTGATTGTATGTATATTTTCATGAAAGGGCAAATGTCATACTACTTATATAGTGGCCAGAGAGATGACCATTTAATTTTTTTCTATTCTTTGTCAGATCATAGATAGAATATATATAAATTAATTAGTTAATGAGATCTAGACATTCAAGATAATTATGTCATTAATGGTTCTTAGTTGACTATTTAACCTAAATGGGTTTCTAATGCCATGCTAAAATCATCATTGACGTAATAATTTACTTCTTACACATTTGAAAAAAAATATAGTCCCTTTAAAATTATTATTTTCCTTTTTATAATTTTTAATTATATTTAAATCCATAAAAGATAAGGAGAGACGTGACAAACTCACATGCATCATCATGACGACAACTTTAAGTTAAATGAGATGTTATTCAAGTCTCCACATTGCAGTTTTATTTTATAGGAGTACAATTAATAGAAATTGATTTCCATTAAGCAAATAATTTCTATTGATTTAGCTTAATGACTATATAATTGATATTTTGCAATATTGCATGAAAAGAACCATGGTCAAAATATCGATTTCTCTAACTAATCTCTATATATGCTGATAGATACTCGAGAAATTAAGTCCTCAAAGGAGAAATAAATTAATGATGACATGACAATATTCTTAGTAAAGTTTTGACAATAACAAAGTGAACCAGATCACAAGCTTGTACCAAAACTAAGATAAATGAGAGTGAAAGAAGAGAGAACGTGTCGAAGACAAACACTCCTAATTAAGGCAAAATAGTGAAGAAGCGGAAAGGATAAAAAATTTAGGAAAATAATTACTTTCCTTGTAGGATTCAATTAGGGTTTAATCCGCCCTTATAAAAGGATCTTCGACAAAGAGAAAATTAGCTTTTGAAATTCATAAATTGAGAGAATTCAGTGGCAAGAGCAGTGCAACGCTAAAGAGTATACGACAGAAGAAAGAAGAACTACAGTTAGGTTTTTATTTCTATAGTCTTAGTTTGGATTTGGTAATCTTAGAATTATTTTTTAGGGATAATTGTACTAAGAGTGAAAGAGAATTTGTGAGGTTTTGTAACATAAATTGAGTTTGGCTTCTTGGAGAGTAGAATATACGATTATAGTTAATTGTTGAACAGTTAGAGTGAGCTATTTAGGTGATTTACTAGAGTTAGTCTTTTTTATTATAGAGGTGTAAAAAAAAGTTGCTCTTTGAACTTAGGGAAGTTTGGTTTAAATGCGACAAGGGTAGATCATTGTTTTTTTCCGTTGAGTAAGGAGGTTTTCTACGATAAAATCTATATATCAATGTATTGCATTTTTGTCTCTGAATATTTAACAAGAACTTAATTATTGTTTAGGTGGTGAAAGTTTCTTTAATTCTTCAAACAACCCCCCATATTTAAAAATTCTGACCATCCTGACTACGTTTAAAAACAAGACAAGCCTTGTATGGATTAAAACAATCCCTAAGAGCACGGTGCGATCAACTATCAAGCTTCTTTCTTGCGCACAGGTATTCAAGAGGCAAGATTGACAATACACTGTTCTTCGAAATAAGGGCTCCAATATGCTCATAGTTCATGTGTATCTAGATGACATTATCTTTGGAGAAAAATATGCAGAACATGGGGCTGACTTTGCACTACTGATGAGAAATGAGCATGATGGGAGAGCTCAACTTCTTCTTGGGGCTTCAAATCAAACAGTCCTCATCTGGCAGTTCAACTCATCAGTAGAAGTACATAAAGGCGCTACTAAAGAAGTTCAACAAGAATGAAGAAAAGACGAATAACACTCCAATTTCAACAATAACGAAGCTTCCTAAAGATTAACTACATGATACAAAGTATATAGGAATGATCGGATCTTTATTTTACGTAATGGTTAACAGACCTAACATTGTATTTAGTGTTGAACTCTGTGCATGATTCCAATAATGTCAAAAGAAATCCCATATGAAGGCTATCGAAAGGATTTTGTGATATCTCAAACGAACGCTTAGCCTGGTTCTTTGGTATCCTACAAATGATTCATTAGATCTGGTCGGATTTGCATTTGCACACTACAAAGTCTACTTGGTAGGTAGGAAAATAACATCTAAAATGGCTCACTTCTTAGGGCCATACTTAGTATTATGAGAAACTAGGAAACTTAACTCAGTCGCCTTGTCTATGGCTGAAGCAGAATATATTGTTATTGCCTCGTGATATGCCTAACATCTCTGAATCAAGCAACAATCTAAGATTTTGGCATCATTGTAGACCTTTTTCCATTGCCATCTTGGGGCTCATGACTAAGCTACTCAATAGTGTGGTCGTGATCAACAAATTCGAGAAAGAAATGACCCATAGAAACTATAGACTAAGTCTCCATCCGATGAAGCCATAACGCAGAGACAAAGCATCAAAACTATTTTCTTGTTAGTAAGTAGAATCATAGCAGTGTGACCGAATAGCTTGTAGAACCTCGCCTCCTACTCTGAAACACATGGGAGCACTGTGCTAACTTGCAGAACTGATCATGAGGCAATCATTAAAGTTGCGACGGATGAGCCAAGCTAATAAAAACCTCAGAAAACTTGGTCCTAGTTAAAACATAAGACGTAACTGAACATGTCAAAATGAAGGTACACCATGACTTACTAGCTGACCCATCTAACAGATACGCCATGAATTCAGCTCCTCTCGACTCTACTATACCTAGAATATAATTTCGCTAATGGCAAGTTGTAAGAAACATGTGGGTATCCCCACCAACATCCCCAAAAAACCTTAGAGGTTAGAGTATGAGCAATACTCAAAGCATCTTCTTCTTTAAAGGTATGGCTTCGGCCACATTCACGTGTTGGGCACCTCTAGATGGTACATAGACATGAGGTGCCTGTATTGTAGGATGATCCTGTGGTGCCAGTACAGCTACAGCTATTGCCTGATGCATTCCTCAAACACAATGAATAGTTGTACAATAGTTGCCTGAAGGTACGGAGCCATAGAGGGTCCAGGTGTTGGCTAAGATGGCCCCGACCCCACTGATTGAACTGGAACTTAAACTACTAGAGGGTTAGCTTATGGCTCTAGACCTCATTCTCTTCAGGGCTAGTGCTGCACTCCTGGCCTGTAGTAGAGGTTGACCCCTTCCTCGAGCTATCGTATGGCGTGTATGAACAATCTTCTGAAAAGAATGAAACAAGTGAGATTTCAAGAAACTAACTACACACATGCTGCATTAGAGCGATGCAGAAGAGGATAAATTGCTAAAGACACCCTATAGCCTCCTAAAGATAGGATACAAATGTCTCCACACCGATCCACAAATCTCTAATTTGTAGTAGCTCTGTACAAGTGGGACGGACAAATCTAGGGCGTTGATACCAACTTTTCATGACCCAATTCCTCGATTCATGAGGGCATATACTATAACACTTAAGTAGGGAAACTAATGTGTAACCTAGAATAGCAATCAATAAGTATAAGGGTACAACTAAATAGAAATTAAATTAAACCACTAAACAAAACAAAAGCGGGAGCAAACAAAAAACTATATACATAAGATCCCTCTCATAACCAAGAAATTAGAAGTACAAAGTTGTCTAAAAACAAGAGAAAATAGCAAAAGTGGACAAAAAAAAAGATAGTTCAAAAAGGAAAAAGACTAGCTAAATAAGTACAGAATGAGATAAGCTGATGCAAGACTTCAAGTGCTCACACTCATCTCCAAATCCCTAATTCTCTTAATTGCACAAACAATCACCGCTACTAGCCGGTACTAGGACTTGCATGACGAAACAGATTAAGATTGTAGCATGAGTATAAAAACTGGGTACTTTGTAGACATCACGTGTTAACTGAACAAGAAAGGTAAAAACAATATGTAAAGATAAAATCTAGATACAGACAGAGGTGAAAGCGAATATGAAAGAAAGAATACGAGCATACCAAAAGTAAATCTAAGTGCACCTAAGCTAAATGTAACTGACCCCTATAAGCCTAGAACATAAACTTATGCACATGTTAAAATGAAATCAAATAGATCGTGTAAGCCCGATAGGTATAAAGAGTTACTAAGTCTACAAGAGACAAATGCACCACAAATCCAAACCCAAGAAACAAAATTAAGGCTCCCAACCCAAGTAACCACTATATCTGTAATCCAGTCAACTTCTAGCCCAGCTAGCAAGAGTGATAATCAATCTAGGTCGCCCAACCAACTAGTCCACTCTAGTCCAACTAGTAAGATTGACATGGGGGCATGTCGACTCCAAAAAAGGTCTCAAAATATCAAAGCCACCCATCTAGATAGACCACTTCAAAGCCATCCAACTGGAAAAAGTGTCCCGAGTAGTGTTGAATCCCAAGAGGATGTCGAATATGAGATCAATCAATACTAAGTCACCGTAGATAAATGTCCCCTCACAAGGAATCACAAGAAGTGTCCAGCCTGAATAAACTTAATCCCAATGTTCCCGAGAAAGAACATAACCTATGGCAACACATCGGAGGTCAAAAGGGATATGAAAAAAAGCATACGAGCATATTGAAAGTAAATCAAAGTACATCTGGCTAAACCTAACTGACCCCTATAAGCCTAGAATGTACAGTCATGCACATGTTAAAATGAAACTCTAATAGACCCCCGTAAGCCCGAGAGGTATAAAGAGTAACTAAGTCTATAAGAGAGAAAGGCACCACAAATCCAAACCCAAGAGACAAAAGTCAGGCTCCCAACTCAAGTAACCACAATATCTAGTAATCCAGTCAACTTCTAGCCCAGCTAGCAAGAGGGACAATCAGTCTAGGCTGCCTATCCAGCTAGTCCACTCCTAATGGGGCGTGTCGACTCAGAAAAGGGTCTCAATGTATCAAAGCCACCAATCCAGACAGACCACTTCTAGAAAAAGTGGCCCAAGGGGAGTTGACTCCCAAAAGGATGTAGAATATGAGATCAATCAATACTAAGCCACCGTGGATCAACGTCACCTCAAAAGGAATGACAAGAAGTATCCATCCTAAATAACCCTAATCTCAAGTTGCCCGAGAAAGAACAAAACCTATGGTAACACATCGAAGCCGCATAAATAGAGAGAAAAGATAGAAGATTATTAAAGTAGCGAAAACATCTAAACTAAGGCTTATACTATCATACTCAACTTTGATACTCTAGTCTACGGGGATCTACTCCAACTGAACTAATGTAGGAGAATGAGCAAGGCTAGGTAAATACCAGCCTAATCCTAGACCAAGTTTGAACATGCTCAAAACCAATAAAACAACATAACCAATTCACAAAAATAAGGAATAACACACATTAAGCCCATTAAAAGGGTACTACACCTAAGAATACGGTTGATCATCCCTAAATCATGATATCTAGGAAAAGAAATAATAGTTACTAGGTACCCGCCCTTAATTCACTCTAGTCAACATGCTTTAAATCATTCAAGCTCAATCTAATAAGAAAAAGGAAGTTGTAGCCTACCTTTAGGCCAACCTTGCGTGGTCCAAATCCAAATACTGAAACGGCCTTATTATTTTGTCACACTATCAAAAATAGGATCACAACGTTCATACGGTCGTTTAGACAATAAAAACACGTCAAACAGACACAAACTAATTTTGAAGTCAAATGGAAATTATGGAACCCATGCCAAAATTTAATCCATCAAAAGGTCCTAAGCAATAATCCGAGCTTGTTTCCCAAAATGGAACACAATTCGAGGTTCGAAAGAGCAAACAATCAACTCATGTAACAATTTCCCAATTAAGCTAAAAAAAAGAACTACGCACCCCAGATATCACATAATTTTACCATAAACAAAGGTTCACTAAGAACTTGCAATCACTCTACAATTTATCCACAACCTTCACGGATGCACATGTTCGATTCACCCAAAGTTGACTTCAATTTAGAGATTTATAACCTTTCCAAGTTCACATGCAAGCTACCATCACACCTTATTTTAAATAAAAGGCTAGACAAAATTTCTCCTTGAGAACCCAGCCTTGAGGGCTCGCGATCGTGGTGCATAAGAGAATTGCCTTCGTGAATTTGGCATGGTGGCCACAAACAAGAAGGCCAAAGAAGCCCGAAGTCCATGATCATAGTCAGGTCCCTGCGAAAGCAAAGGCCAGGCTCCTAGCCCTTCATGAACGTTACCTGGACCTCGCAAACTGTGTGAACAACTTCCCTTTTCTTCATGAATGCAAACCAAGGTGCAAGAACTCGAAGACCAATTTTGGTCTACACCAGTTGATGCATTTCAGCTCATTTGAAAAGTTTCCAAATCTCTATGGAGCATTCCCAATTCATTTGGAACCCCCTATACACAAACAAGATATGAAAGCCTACCAAATTAGATATTCCGAACTAAAATGAAGAATTCAAAATTTTCATATGAGGTGATCTTGGAAAAAAATGGGTCATCCCTAAACTTTATTTAAAGCCAAAATTCAGAAGAGGTCCTAAAATTAGCCAAAAGCCTCGCTATGCACACGAAGGTTGTTCTAGACCAAACTCAACATTGTGGTACTAATCACACTGATAGAATTCTTATCTGAGCACTCTTACCCATGATGTTGACTAAAGTCAAGCTTAGGCCTTAACTTCAAAGTTAAACTGCGTAATTGCAGAGACTCACACTCAAAGATTTAAGAGTAAATCTCACCATGCATAAAGCCTAAAATTACCCTTATGGAGCTGATGGAATTGTTAAAATTTGATTATAAGCTCATCCTCCTGAAATTTTGATAAAAATGACCATTCAAGGTCCAAAAGCTCCGCAACATAGAATTTCATATTAAAACCAAATGAACCACCATGTGACTAAATTGTTAGTCCAAGAAATTCCTGAATGAGTTCGGGTCTCTATAGAAATGATCTAAACGATGCACAGAAAGTGTATGTCATAACCCAGAGTACACCCTAGGCATGACATAGTGTATAAGATCTTGAGACGCCCTACACAATAGACTTGATATACATATACACAATATGATAGAAAAAAGTAGAGAATCTCATATGAATATGGAAGTTTGAGATAACAATGGATATCTAACATGGTCTTGACAGGACATTCTAATACATGAAGAAGTGATTGGGACATAAACTGTACACCATATACAACATCCATAAACTAATGACATAAGAAAAATATAGTAAAGATGACATAGTCCTTGGATCATGAAGAACTATTAACTGTAACGACCTGTTCCCATCGTTAGAGAAAAGCCAATGGGGAAAATTTTGGGCTGGAAAACTTTTTTGTAGTATTTGGATTTTTCCAACCTGGTCCAGATTTGAACGAAATAGGAGTATGTGGCCTAGAGAAATCTAGTAGCAATTAGATGATTTAATTATGAATTTGATCACATGAGTAGATACATAAGTCATTAAGGAACTCGTACGACTGTATGAAATTGAATTCGGGCAAGTAGAACTCCCGTAATTGATTTTAGCATTAACGGGTAGTTTCTGAGTGTCGTTGGGTGAAGGAGTGTTGTGAAATGGGAGTTTAGAATTATTAAACTGACTCACTAGTTCTGTGCAAGTCGCTGGGGCGAGATTTATACCGCCAGGGCAGGGGCTGCTGTAGCGGGGTGAGGACCGCTGTGGCGGGTCCGACGTGACTTAAGTTGGAAATAAACCCCAAAATTTCTTTATTCTGCACTTTTCAATTTTTATAGTAAGGAGATGACCCCAGGCTAATCTTGATAGTTTTCCACCATTCATAAGGCTAAATGTAAGATTTTAACTCCTCGAATCCATTTTTTGATCCGTAAAACGTGATCTAATGGGAAATTATCGATGGGGGAAGGTTTTGATCTAGAATTTATGGTGGAAAAAGCCCTAATTTGGATATTGAGATCATGGGTATGATCTAGGGTTGATAGAATTGTTTGTAATTCCTGTAATTAGTGATTGTTTATTGATTCCCGTGTTATATCGATTATTTGTAGACCAAGAACAGGGGGAACGAATCCGAAAAGGGAAGAATCAAGTTTCTTAGGGTTTCAAACTTGTTTTGAGGTAGGTGATGGTTGTGATTCGATGATGGTGGATGTATGTTTGTTCTTGCTTAACTATGATACATATATGTATGTGAATGTTTCATTATTGATCACATTAATTGTAAATGAGGATAGATGAATGATGAATGCCATAAATCATGACTTAATTGTCTGAGAATGTACTTTGTGATTGTTATTGTGGCTTGTTGAATGGATCGGGTGTTGCATTCCGACATAAATATGATATCGGTTGCCACGTTCTGGCATAACCATTGGATCGGGTACCACATTTTTGTATGCTAATTATTTGGGTTTGGGTTCCATGAGAGGACCAATGACTTTTTGTAATTCTATATCTTGAGAAATGTGAAACTTTACCTTGTTCATAAATGATGATATTGTATATTTTCGGTGTATGCATGTTATTATATGATGTATTGACTTATGTATGTTGGACTTAGTGGGATAGCCGCGTGATCCTACTAGTATATTGTGGTTGTGTACTAATACTACACTTGCTCTTTCTTTGTTGCGTAAAGGGTATCTTCAGGCGGCTATTGACAAACCTCGCTTAGAAAATCAGTGATCGTCGTTTGAATTTTAAGGGTGAGCCAGTTATTTCGAGCTGCCATGAGTTCTCTTTTCGTCTATGGCCTCATTTCGGAATTACACTTTTCTAGTTAGTTGTTAGTTCGTTAGTTTGGGGTTGTAACCCTTCTTGTTTAGAATTATAGATCTTGTTAGAATTTTGGTACGTTGACTTTCAGGTTGTAGGTGTTACTTCCGCATTTGTTTTAGTGGTTAGACATTTGTTTTGAGTTTATGGGAAATCCCTAATTCTTTCCTTAGTATTTAACTTGTTTTCATAACATAAATGCTTTAGTTGTTGGTTTAGTTGTTTGGTTTGGGTTGTAGTAGTGGTTCTCCCACTGGAGGGTTAGTATGGGTGCCAATCACGGCGGTTTGGGTCGTAATAAAGTTGGTATCAGAGCCTAGGCTTATTGATCCTCATGTACCAAAACGAGTCTAGTAGGGTCTTGTACAATGGTACGGAGACATCTGTACTTTTCTTCAAGAGCCTATAGGACTTTAGGAAATCTCTCTGTTTTCTCTTTTATCCTTTCGTGCTATAACTTGATTCCAATTAGTATCTGGCGATTCAAATTGGCATCGAACCTCCTTCACTCTTCTGTTCGCAGATGATTAACACTAGATTTAATGGCGTCAGGCCTGTAGCTCACATCAATGCTACAATTGAGGAACCTGCAGCAAGAGATCGCGAGCGAGGCAGGGGTAGAAGAAGAGCTAGGGTATAGGCTGAGGAAGGGTAACACCTACTAGGAATGGAGCACCGATTGAAAATGCTCCCATGAAGGAGGCTACTCCCGTGCATCAGGAAGAGATAGAAGAAAATATCAAGGTTGAAAATATTGAGGATATTGAACAAGAGGAAAAGGTGTGGGTAGAGACCAAAGGTATTCCTCCCATATACCAGTGTTAGCTCAACAAATCATGTCATTTTTGAAAGGATTGGCTGGTCCTGGAGTGCTACCATCTGGTCTAGCAACTCAAGATCCCGCCAATCCCCTTATTTTTATCACTACTCCCAAGGTGGGTGGAACGGTAGGTACTGATGCTTTCTTCTATCCTTTGTTAGGTTATGTTATGACTGGTAATGAGCATGAGATGTTGACTAAGTTCTTGAAGTTAAAATCGCCTGTGTTCCTTGGTTCTAAGAGTGAGGATGCATATGAGTTCATCCTAGATTGCTATGAGAGACTTCATAAATTAGGAATTGTCCATCAACATGGGGTTGGGTTCGTGACTTTTCAACTTCAAGTTGAGGCTAAGCAGTGGTGGATAGCTTATATGAATGTAGATCTTCAGTTGTACCTCCACTTACTTGGACTCAGTTTCATGCCTTGTTTTTAAAGAAGTAAGTGCCTAGGACTTTGAGAGATCGCAAGAAGGATGAGTTTATGGCTTTGGATAAAGGTGGTATGGTCTGTGGCTGCTTTTGAGGCCAAGTACGCAGTTGCTGACTACTGAGGGAGAGAGGATCCGCTTATTTGTTAAGAGGCTAAATTCAGATTTGCAGGTATTATCTGTTCATATGACTTTCGTAGGGAGAAGCTTTAATGAGGTGACAAACTTTGTTAAGAAAGTGAAGGGGGTGAGGCGAGACGGTCAGGCTAAGGCATTGGCAAAAAGGGCGAAGAACTCAGGTAACTTTCAAGGTTCTTACTTTAGAGGATAAGGGAGACCAAAACTTACAGCCAGGCCAATTCAGTCTGCCATGCCCGTCTCTATAGGTAATGACTCAGGAACTCCATCTCATAATTTGATTCAGGACAACCAGGGAGTCGCGCTTTCGATGGGCAGCAGAGCATCTTTTGATTGTACTTGCTACAATTATGGAGAACCTGGGCATATGAGGAGAGATTGTCCCTACCCACAGGTATTGAAAATTACGCAGCAGCAGACTAGAGCAGTAGTACCTATGTGGAATGGTAATAATGGTCCAGGCATCCACAAGGTGGGCGAGAAGGTAATCAGTAAGGTCGTGGGGGTAGAGGAAATGGTAACGCAAGTAGAGGTGCAGTGCAGGCAGGCAAGGAAGTAGCTCGTCAAGATGATATGGCTCAATGTTATGCTTTTTCAGGCAAGAATGAGGCAGAGGCATCTGACGTAGTGATCACAAGTCCTATACTTTTCTTTGATCGGATGGCTAATGTGTTGTTTGATTTAGGTTCTACTTATTCTTATGTATACGTAAGATTTTCCTCAGAATTTGAAATGAATTGTGATATACTTGATGCCCCCATCCATGTTTCTACCCCTGTTGGAGAGTCTGTCATAGTTACCCATGTCTATCGTGCTTGCTCTATTTTGTTTATGGGTTATCAGACTTGGGCTGATTTGGTGATTTTGGATATGACCGACTTTGACATAATCTTAGGCATGACTTGGTTGTCCTCCTATTATGTTGTGCTTAGTTGTAATACTAAGTCTGTGGCTCTAGAAATTCCAAGAAAGGAAAAATTAGAGTGGGAAGGGGTGTACAAGCCTAAGCAACCTAAGATTATATCCTCAATTCGGGCTACGAAACTGGTAGGGAAGGGTTGTATGACTTATTTGACTCATATTCGAGATGTTAAGGTTGAGTCCCCATCTATTGAGTCTATTCTTGTGGTGTCAGAATTTAGCGAAGTATTTCCTAATGACTTGCCTGGTATGCCTCCGAATAGGGATATATATTTCTGCATTAATTTAGAACCTAGTACTCGTCCCATTTCTATCCCTCCATATTGCATGACTCCAGCAGAATTAAGAGAGCTTAAGGCTCAAATCCAAGAGCTTCTTCATAAGGGATTTATTCGTCCAAGTACTTCCCCATGGGGTGCCCCAGTTTTGTTTGATAAGAAAAAGGATAGTAGTATGAGAATGTGTATAGATTACCGACAATTGAGTAGGGTCACTATTCTAAACAAGTACTCTTTGGCTCGAATAAATGATCTTTTTGACTAATTGCAAGGTGCATCAATTTTCTCTAAGATTGATCTAAGGTCTGGCTACCATCAGTTGAAAATTAGGCATGAGGATGTGCCCAAGACGGTGTTTAGAACTCCATATGGGAACTATGAGTTTTTTGTTATGTCTTTTTGCTTGACCAATGTGCCTGCAGCTTTCACGAGTTTGATGAATGGGGTGTTCAAACAATTTCTTGATTCATTTCTTATAGTCTTTATTGATGATATTTTGGTCAGTTCGAAAAGTGAAGAAGAGCATGTCGACCATCTTCGTACTGTTCTGGGTGTTCATGGGAAACAAAGGTTGTATGCTAAGTTTTCTTGTGAATTTTGGTTAAATTCGGTTACACTTTTGGGGCATGTAGTTTCAAAAGAAGGGGTAATGGTAGATCCTCAAAAGATTGAAACAGTTAAAAATTGGGTTCGACCTAGCTCTGTGACGGAAGTTAGTAGTTTTGTGGGTCTCGCTAGCTACAATCGTCGATTTGTTAAGAATTTTGCTTCCATTGCCACTCAGTTGACAAATTTGACCAAAAAGGAGGTACCCTTTGATTGGATTGAAAAGTGTGATGAGAGCTTTCAAAAGCTAAAGACACTCATGACTACAACGCCTATTCTAGCATTACCGGTAGAGGGTAAGGATTTTATTGTTTATTCTGATGCTTCACATTTTGGTTTGGGTGTTGTATTGATGCAGGATAAGAATGTTATAGCTTATGCCTCGCGTCTATTGAAGGTGAATAAGAGGAATTATCCAACACTGGATTAAGAGTTGGTAGTGGTAGTGTTAGATCTTAAGATCGGGCAACATTACCTCTATGGTGTCAATTGTGAAGTGTTTACTATTCATCATAGGTTGCATCATGTGTTCACTCAAAATGATCTGAATTTGAGACAACAAAAGTGGATGGAGTTTTTAACATCTCGCAACTAGGAAGAACTAGAAAGAAGTTTAAAATCTGGAAATAGTCATTTTTGGGAAGAATTTAAAAATCTGGAAATTAGGTAAATGTGTTAAAGTGAGTTTTTAGTCAACTTCAAATGGCCATAACACCTAGCTTAGGATGAGTTAGGTGTACTTCCAGATATTGTTTGAAATCTCGTGGAATTATATTTCCAACGCCGCTGAGTTTGCATGATTTCGAGTTTGTATGAGTAAGTTATCCCTTTTGGAAGTTGGGCTGTTGGATTAAGGAAATGTCCAATCTGGATTTTTAAGGGGTATTTTAGCCGTTTCACTGTCGTATTGAATAAATCTGTTTTTAGTAAGATAATTGGGGTCAAGACTGAGTTAGTGCAGTTTACGCTTTTGAAAATTAGAGTTAGGGTTTTTGGAGAAAGAACGCAAAAGAAAGGACAAGAAGAAAAACAAGATTCGCCAAGAACGATCAATTTTGGTTGTGAATTCGCCAAGGAATTGATACTACAAGGTATGTGAGTCTCTCATAGCATTGCGTTCATTCACCCACGCGCCAAACATGTTTAGCTCAAGGAAATTCGTCCTAAAAGAGTTTGAAAGTTGATGTTCTTGACATGTATTCTTGAATTTGAATGTTCTTGAATTAGGATGAATAGATAAGTTTTTGAGATGTTTACGTTGAGTTTTAGGGTTGTATTGAGTTAGATTCTTGAATACATATGTTGGGTATCATGATATAAAATTAATTTGAGTTATATAATAGAGTTTAGGCGATTTGGGGATGGAAAACAAAGAAGGAAAGGTCTAGCAGGTTCTGGCGCGCAGGTCCGCGTCGCAGACTCGCTCCTCCAGCGAAGAAAAATTGTCTCCACGTCGCGGTTAGGACATGGACTCCTCTGTCACAAAAATTGATTTTGCGAGCATTTATTCAAAAACGTCTCCGCGTCGTGGATTTATTCCATGACGGATATTTCGTAACTTTTCTTAGGTTTAGCTATTCGAAGACATTCCTAAACATCATGAGATATTTCCAATCACAAATCTTAATCCTTAAATCCATAATTCAATTCAAGGATCAGTTAAGAGTCAAGTCAAGCTCAGTTAAGAGTCAACTGAAGATCAGTTAAGAGTCAAGTCAAGCTCAGTTAAGAGTCAAGTCAAGATCAGTTAAGAGTCAAGTCAAGAGAAGTTAACATCAAAGTGAAGACAAGTCAAGAGTCAAGTTAAGATTAGCTCTTAAAGTTTTCAAAAAGTCTTTCACAAATATTTTAACTTTGTTTTAAGACTTAAGTTTTGAGTGCAGTAAAGAGTAAAGTTGAAGTTCTTTTCTTCAAATAAACATTTGGGGACTAAGTATTTCACAAAGAGATTTAAAATGTTTTTTCACATTCAAATAAAAATGGAAACTAAGATTTCCAAGGGCCTTCGGGCTAGTTTTCAGAAAAGAGTAATAGCTTTTCTAAATTAAGCAAGCAGGGAAACTGAGATTACCGAGATAGCCTTTGAGCTATGTTTTTGAGCACTAATCTCAAATCACAGAAGAAGTATGTTTCTAAACATAAATGCTAATATTATAATTTTGGGAGTAGTATTGAGCACCGATATGCGGATGCGAGTTCATAGTAACTCAAGTATCCATAAACTATGTAGACATCATGGGTAGAAAGGGGTCATATTTTTCAGATGTATCCTTTTCGCATAGACTAGTGGATCCACTTAGTAGTTCAGGTCATATACCACGGCGAGGTATCGGATGGCTCGGGCAGCATGGGGCTAATTACGTTGTATCATCACTATAGTTCTTAAGTGATGGTTGTCGGTTAGAGAAACTCCCACAACAGTAATTGCATGGTTATTCATGGTGTTCTGCTTAGTATAGATAGGGGTGAGGGACTTCATTCATGCATTGCACAAGAAGACTTTGAAAGGGATCATGATATGTCTTTTATGTTTTTACGATTGTGAGTTGACAACATGTTTTAAACAATTTTATTTTCTTTATATTACACTTGTTTTGAACTGCTTTATAATGAAATAATTTCAATTAAGTATTCATGAGTTGAGAAGAGCCAAGGTAAGTTTTTCATTCAGATCCTTTTCAAGCCTATGCTATATTTAGCATTCCAACTTACATACTCGTACATTCAATGTACTGATGCCAGTTGGCCTGCATCGTCTTATGATTCAGACGCAGGTAACCAGGATCGGCATTTCGGCGCAGGTAACTAGGATCGACATTCCGGCGCATTGTTGATACAGTGAGCAGTTCAGAGTCTGTTAGTGAGCCTTATTGCATTTCGGAGGTTCCATTTCATTGTTTTCTAGTTTAGTTCATTAGGATGCTATGGGGTTTGTCCCAACATCCATCCAGTTGTTATTAGAGGCTTCATAGACATTCAGATGTTAGTTCTTTAGTCTTTTCATTGTCATTATTCCATGTTGAGAATTGAGTTTACCTTAATGGCCGGTTGAATGTTCCTTTATAACATTCCAGTTTATTATATGAACTTATCTTTGTTTAGTTTAGGCCTTCCGCTGAGTTAAGTATGTCAGGCCAAGGGTTCGCTTGGGGTCAGCAATGGTTTTGGAGTGCCAAATATGGTATCAGAGCCAGAGTTCAAGAGTCCTAGGGAGTCTATGAAGCCGTGTTTGTAGAGTCCTAGTTATTGGTGTGAAGCGCGCCACATCTATAATTAGGAGACTGCAATACTGAGGAAATTATCTCACTTCTTTCACACTCTTTTCGTGTGTTAGAGTTTGATCTCTAAAAAGTTTCTTCTAATTCGTGCTTGCGTGTGTTTTCAGATAAACATGTCTCCACGAAGAGCTATCACAGGTCTTCCTGTGAGATGCAATGTTGAGGAACAAGAGTTACCTAATGCACTTGAAGTGCAACATCAAGGGGAAGTTAACCATGTTGAATTTTGTGAAGCTATCTGGATGTTAAGTCAAGTTGAGACTCATCAAGTTGGACAGAGAAGTAATTGGCAGGAAGTGGCTAATACTTTAAGGTTCCTTTAGTTTTTACGAATGAATACACCAAGCTTTGCAGGTTCAAGTGTCACAGCGGATCCAGAGAACTTTGTTGAAGTACTTCAGAAAATTTTCGAGATATTGCATGTTGTTGATGCTGAGAGGGTGGAACTAGCTGTATACCAACTGAAGGGTATCGCTAGACTATGGTTCGACCAATGTAAAAAGAATAGGGTTGAGGACGCGCCAATAGTGAGTTGGGTTGTGTTTGAGAGTGCTCTCATGGGGCGTTTCTTTCCTTATGAGTTGTGAGAGGCAAAGATAAGAGAGCTTCTCACCCTTAATTCGGAGTCTATGAGTGCTCATAAGTATAGTCTGAAGTTCACACAACTTTCCCGCTATGCTGTGGAGATGGTTGCTGACATGAGCAGCAGGATGAGTTTATTTGTTGCTGGGTTGTCTCATCAGTCAAGCAAGGAAGGCAAGGCAGCTATGCTGATAGAGGTTATGGCCCTAGCAAGGCTTATGATCCATGTGCAACAAGTTGACAAGGATAATCTGAAGGATGCAGAAGAGTTTAAGAATAAGAAAGCGAAGACAAGAAATGAGTCTGGGCAGTAGAAGGGTAGTGTGAATCATTCGTCCTTTCAGAAGCAAAATGGACCTACTCCATCATCTGCTATTGCACCTTCACCTAAGAACAAAGGTAAGTATAATGACCAAAATTCAGAGAACTTCAAAGCTAGACAAGCATAGTCTCAAGGTAGTGTGGCACAAGGAGGTGGTTGGGCTCCTTTATGTGCTAGATATGGTAGAAACAACTCAGGTAAGTCTCGTGATGGCTAGATAGGTTATTTCAAGTGTGGGCAAGAGGGACACTTCATGAAAGAGTATCCTAAGAATAAGCAAGGTAGTGGAAATCCAAGGAATAGATGCCATTTTTCATCAGTTGCTCCACCACACAGGGCTGCACCTAGAGGGGCTACTTCCAGTACTGGCGGAGGAGCAAACTGCCTCTATACAATCACTAGTCGGCAAGAGCAAAAAAACTCTCTAGATGTTGTCACTAGTATGATCAAAGTCTTTACTTTTGATGCTTATGATTTTCTAGATCCAAGAGCGATTTTATATTTTGTAACTCCATATGTTGCTATGAACTTTGATGTTATTTCTGAGAAACTTTGTGAACCCTTAAGTGTTTCTACACCTGTTGGTGAGTCTATTCTAGCTGAGTGAGTTTATCATGATTGTGTCATTTACATCAATCACAAATACACCGTGGCTGATTTAGTTGAGTTAGACATGGTGGATTTCGATGTCATTCTAGGTATGGACCGGCTTCATGCCTGGTATGCATCAATAGATTATAGAAATTGAGTTGTCAAGTTTCAGATTCCTAATGAGCCACTCATAGAGTGGAGTAGTATTTCAGCAGTGCCTAAGGGTCGTATCATTTCGTACCTTAAGGCAAGAAAGTTAGTTTCGAGGGGTTGTCTCTATCACTTAGTCCGAGTTAATGACTCAAGTGTTGAGATACCTCCCATGCAGTGACTTCCTATAGTAAAAGAGTTTCCTGAAGTCTTTCCTGATGACCTACCCGGAGTCCCTCCTGAGAGAGAAATAGACTTCGATATAAATATTATTCTAGATACTCGTCCTATCTCTATTCCTCCATATAGAATGGCACTAACAGAGTTGAGAGAGCCTAAAAAGTAGTTGAAAGACCTTTTAGAGAAAGAGCTTTATTCGCCCAAGTGTCTCACCTTGGGGCGCTCCAGTCTTACTGTGAGAAAGAAAGATGGTTCCCTTAGGATATGTATAGATTACAGTCAATTGAACAAGGTTACCATCAATAATAAGTATCCTCTTCTAAGGATTGATGTTCTTTTCGTTCAGCTTCAAGGTGCTTCCTGTTTCTCAAAAATTAACCTCCGATCAGGCTATCTTCTTTTAAGAGTAAGGGAATGTAGCATTCCAAAGACAGCTTTCAAAACAAGATATGGTCATTATGAGTTTTTGGTCATGTCCTTTGGTTGGACTAATGCACCAGCGGTATTCATGGACCTTATGAATAAAGTTTTTAAACCTTATTTAGATATGTTTGTTATCATTCTCATTGATGACATACTAATCTATTAAAGGAATGAAAAAGATCATGCTAGTCATCTCAGAGTAGTTCTCCAGACTTTAAAGGATAGAGAGTTGTATGCCAAGTTCTCTAAGTGTGAGTTTTGTCTTGAATATGTGGAAATCCTAGCCACATTGTGTTTGAAGAGGGAATTAGAGTTGATACTCAGAAAAAATAGGCAGTGCAGAATTGGCCTAGACCCACATTTACAACTGATATTAGGAGTTTCTTGGGGTTGGCTGACTATTATAGAAGGTTCGTCGAAGGGTGCTTGTCTATTTTGTCTCCTTTGACCAAGTTGACTCAAAAGACATTGATGTTTCAAAGGTCTGAAACTTGTGAGAAAAGCTTTCAGGAATTGAGAAAGAGGTTGACTACTGCCCAGATTTAATCTTACCAAAAGGTACTCAAGGTTTTGATGTGTACTGTGATGCATCTAGAGTTTGTTTGGGTTGTGTGTTAATGTAGAACGGCAATGTTATATGTTATTCCTCCAGATACTTGAAAGTTCATGAGATGAACTACCCAAACCATGACTGAGAGTTGGCTGCCGTAGTATTTTCCTTGAAAATATGGCGTCATTATCTATATGGTGTTCATGTGGATGTATTCACCGATCACAAGTCTTCAGTATGTGTTTAGTCAGAAAGAGCTTAATCTCATATAGAGGAGGTGGTTAGAATTACTCAAAGATTATGACATGAGTAATCTTTATCACCCAGGTAAGGCTAATGTTGTTGTTGAGGCCTTGATCAGGTTAGCTATGGGTAGCATTTTGAGGAAGATAAGAAAGAGTTAGCAAAAGATGTGCATAGACTTGCACGACTAGGAGTTCGACTAATAGATTCCACAGAAGTAGGAGTAGTGGTGATAAATGGGGCTTATTATCATTAGTGTCAGAAGTAAAAGAGGAGTGAGACCAAGATCCTATTCTGCTTGAATTAAAGGCAAGTGTTCATAAACAAAAAGTGATGGCTTTTGAACAAGAGGGAGATGGAGTTTTGAGGTATCAAGGTTGATTGTGTAATCGATTTCAAGGGTAATTGAGATGATTACCTACCTCTTAGTGAGTTTGCCTATAACAATAGTTACCACTCTAACATCCAGATGGCTCCTTACGAAGCTCTTTATGGGAGACGATGCAGATCTCCTATTGGATGATTTGAAGTTTGTGAAGCAGGGTTGATAGGACCAGATCTAGTTCATCAAGCTATGGAGAAAGTGAAAGTAATTCAAGAGAGGTTGAAAACACCGCAGAGTCGTCAGAAATCCTACACTGATGTTAGGAGAAGGGTATTAGAGTTCGAAGTAGATGATTGGGTATATCTCAAAGTTTCACCCATAAAAGGGGTTATGAGGTTTGGTAAGAAGGGGAAACTTAGTCTCCGATATATTGGACCTTATAGAATAGCCAAGAGGATTGACAAAGTAGCTTATGAGTTGGAGCTACTACAAGGGTTAGAAGTTGTTCATCCGGTATTTCACGTCTCCATGTTGAAGAAGTGCATGGGTGATCCTTCATTGATCATACCAACTGAAAATATTGGGATCAAGGATAGCTTATCTTATGAGAAGATTCCTGTTCAGATTTAAGATCGCCAAGTTCGTAAGTTGATAACAAAAGATATAGCATCAGTCAAAGTCCTTTGGAGGAACCAATTTGTTGAGAAAGCTACTCGGAAAGTTGAGGAGGATAAGAAGAAGAGATATCCACACCTATTTGAAACCGAAGAAAGTGCAGATCAAGGTACTAATTTTCTTCTTAGTGCTCGTTAAATTATGAGTGAGAATGTTGTTTGTTTGCATTTGCTTGTTGGGTGTGTAAATTGGATGTTACACCCTAAGCTTAGTAAGAATAATCTCATTCGAGGAAGAATGTTCCCAAGGTGGAGAAATTGTGACATCTCACAACTAGAAAGAACTAGAAGGAAGTTTAAAATTTGGAAATAGTCATTTTTGGGAAGAATTTAAAAATCTGGAAATTTGGTAAAGGTGTTAAAGTGTATTTTTTGTCAACTTCAAATGGCCATAACTCCTAGCTCATAATGATTTAGTTGTACTTCCATATATGGTTCGAAAGCTCATGGAATAATCTTTCCAACGCCACTGAGTTTGTGCGATTCCGAGTTCGTATGGGTAAGTTATCCCCTTTGGAAGTTGGGATGTTGGATTAAGGAAATGTCCAATCCGGATTTTTAACGGGTATTTAAGTCGTTTCACTGCTCTATTGATTAAATCCATTTTTAGTAAGATAATTGGGGTCAAGACTGATTTAGTGCAGTTTACTCTTTTGAAAATTAGAGTTAGGGTTTTTGGAGAAAGAACGCAAGAGAAAGGAGAAGAAGAAAAGTAAGATTCGCCAAGAACAATATATTTTGGTTGTGGATTCACCAAGGAAATGATCCTACAAGGTATGTGAGTCTCTCATAGCGTTTGGTTCATTCACCCACGCGCCAAACATGTTTAGTTCAGCTAAATTCACCCTAAAAGAGTTTGAAAGTTGATGTTCTTGACATTTATTCTTGAATTTGAATGTTGTTCTTAAATTGGGATGAATTGAGGAATTTTGAGATCTTTACGTTGAGTTTTAGGGTTGTATTGAGTTAGATTATTGATTACATATGCTGGGTATTGGGATCTAAAATGATTTTGAGTTCTATAATAGAGTTTAGGCGATTTGGGGCTGGAAAATGAAGAAGGAAAAGTCAAGCAGGTTCTGGCGCGCAGTTCCGCGTCACGGACATGCTTCCCCAGTGCAGAAATATTGTCTCCGCATCACGGTTTGGATGCGGACTCCTCTGTCTAAAAAATTAATTTCGCGAGCATTTATTCAAAAACATCTCCGCGTCGCGGACTAGTCCCAAGATGGTGATTACGTAACTTTTATGAGGTTTAGCTATTCAAAGTCATTCCTAAACATCATGAGATCTTTCCAATCACAAATCTTAATTCTTGAATCCGTAATTCAATTCAAGGATCAGTTAAGAATCAAGTCAAGCTCATTTAAAAGTCAAGTGAAGATCAGTTAAGAGTTAAGTCAAGCTCAGTTAAGAGTCAAGCCAAGATCAGATAAGAGTCAAGTCAAGAGCAGTTAAGATCAAAGTAAAGAGAAGCCAATAGTCAAGTTAAGATAAGCTCTTAATGTTTTCAAAAAGTCTTTCGCAAATGTTTTAACTTTGTTTTAAAACTTAAGTTTTGAGTTCAGTAAAAAGTAAAGTTGAAGTTCTTTTCTTCAAAGAAACATATGGGGACTAAGTATTTCCCAAAGAGATTTAAAATGTTTTTTCACGTTTAAATAAGAAAGTAAACTGATATTTCCAACGGGGCTTCGGGCTATTTTTCCGAAAAGAATAATATCTTTCGAAATGAAGGAAGTAGAGAAACTAAGATTTCCAAGATAGCCTTTGAAGAAGTATGTTTTTAAACATAAGAGCAAATATTATATTTTTGGGAGTAGTATTGAGCACCGATATGGGGATGCGAGTTCACATTAACTCAAGTCTCCTTAAACCATGTAGCCATCACGGGTAGAAAAAGGTCATACTTTTTAGATTAATATTTTTCTCATAGAGTAGTGGATCCACTTAGTAGTTCAGGTCCTATACGAGGACTAGGTATAGGATGGCCGAGGCAGCGTGGGGCTAATAACGTTGTATCATCACTATAGTTCTTAAGTGATGGTTGTCGGTTAGAGAAACTCCCACAGTAGTAATTGCATTGTTTCTCAAGGGGTTCTTCTTAGTATGGATGGGGATATGAGACTTCATTCATGCATTGCACAAGTAGACTTTGAGAGGGTTCATGATATGTCTTTTATGATTTTTTGATTATGAGTTGACAACATGTTTTAAACAGTTTTCTTTCTCTTTATATTGCACTTGATTTAAACTGCTTTATAATGAAATGAGTTCAGTTAAGTATTCATGAGTTCAGATCCTTTTCAAGCCTATGTTATGTCTAGCATTCCAACTCGCATAGTCGTACATTCACTGTACTGATGCAAGTTGGCCTGCATCGTCTTATGATGCAGACGCAGGTAATTAGGATCGGCATTCCGACGCATCGTTGATGCAGTGAGAAACTCAGAGTCTGTTGGTGAGCCTCCTTGCATTCCGGAGGATCCATGTCATTGTTTTCTAGGATGTTGTGGGGTTTGTGCCAACATCCATCCCAGTTGTTATTAGAGGCTTCCTAGACAGTCAGATGTTAGTTCTTTAATCTTTTCATTGTCATTATTCCATGTTGATACTTGAGTTTGCCTTAATGGCCAGTTGAATGTTCATTTATAACATTCCAGTTTATTATATAAACTTATCTTTGTTGAGTTTAAGTCTTCTGTTGAGTTAAGTAAGCCAGGCCAAGGATTCACTTGGGGCCAGCAATGGTCTTCGAGTGCCAGTCCCGCTTAGGGTGTAGGCTCGGGACATGATAGAGTTACTTAAAGATTATGATGTCACCATTCAATACCTTGCGGGTAAGGCAATGTAGTGGTAGACGCTTTGAGTAGAGAAATGGTGAGTATGGGTAGTTTAGCTTGCTTCAGTGTAACCAAGTGTCCTTTGGCTAAGGAAATTTAGACCTTAGAGTCTAAGTTCATGCAGTTGGTCATCTCAGAAAGAGGTGGGGTGTTAGCTAGTTTATAAGTAACGGCCAAATTCATGGAAGAGATCAAGGCCAAGCAATCCGAGGATGAAAATTTGAATGAACTGAAGAAGAAGACTGTGATTGGTAAGGCACAAGATACAACTCTTAATGCGAAAGGTGCGCTTAGTTCTGAAGGAAGGATTTTTGTTCCTTGAGTTGATGATTTGATTAGAAATTATTGACAAAATATCATGGTTCTCAATATTCAATTCATTCGAGTGTGACCAAGATGTACCAATATTTGAAGCGAATTTATTGGTGGCCGGGCATGAAGAAGGATATAGCAAAGTTTGTGGCTAAGTGTCAAAATTCTCAACAAGTGAAGTATGAACATCACAGGTTTTCTTCAAAGAATGCCAATTCCGGAATGGAAGTGGGAGAGGATAGCCATGGATTATGTGGTTGGTCTTCCCAAGACTTTGCGGAATTTTGATTCTATTTGGGTAGTGGTTGATAGATTGACTAAGTCAGCCCATTTTATTCTGGTAAGAATAGATTATAATGCTGAACATTTGGCTAAAGTTTATGTGAAAGAGATAGTGAGGTTGTAGGAGGTGCCCATCTCTATCATCTTAGATCGTGGTACCACTACACCATTTTTGGCAAAAGGCCACATTAAATCTGGACAACGCTTGTAAAGTGTTGCCTAAAATATTTTTAGCAACGCTTTTAAAGCATAGCCTTAGTTTTGGCCTTTTGACTACGATAATATTGTTAACACTTATAAAGCGTACCGTTTAACGGTATAGGCTACACTTTATAAGTGTTGCCAAATCATTACATAATTAGCAACACTTATTTACACATATGCTTACACTTTTGAAGTGTGCTATTTTTATAATTCTAAAAGCAACACTTGATAAGTATGGCCTTATAATTATCTTAAAATTTTCACCAAAATTATGTATTACCTCCCATATATTCAACTCTCCCTCCAATTTCTAATTGGCCAAAAAAAAAAACTCTATACTAACGTAAAAACATTTTTCCCCAAACCAAAATTTCTGCTGCTCTTTGCCTAAAGCACTACTAAAAAATTAAACCATAAACCTTAGTTTCTCTCCTTCTCAATTTCACCCAAAAATTCTCCAGTTTCCTTATCAATGGCATGTGGCGATTTCCCTAATCCTTCTTCACCTTTGTGCTAGATGAGAAAAAAAATTCGAAGGATTTCGACTTTAGAGGAATCGGAGAATCTACGAGCAGTGGTGATGAAGATAGATTCGGTCACACGGTGAATATGTCAGCCTTCTTCTCGTATGGGCTTGTCAAGGTAACAGACTGTGCTAGAGTTATTTGTTTCCTCAACGCCAAATGTTTCGTACAAAATATAAAGGTTTACTTGTGGGTGGGAGTTCTAGCTCAAGAGTTATGTGGCTGTATTGAAAGGTGAGTTTATGACGTCAGTTGTTCTTTTGGTCCCTTCTTTTAACAGTACCTCTACCTTGGTTTATTTGGACCCCTATCTTTTGAGATATATGTAAATCATTTCAAGCTTGTGGATGCTTTCATGGACATGGAATTGTTGAGCTGCTATATTAATCCTAGATTGCTCATAACACACTTGGTTTTTGCCACTTTGAATTTTCTCTGAACAAAAGAAACAGAAGATCAGAAATTTGCGGTGAGGCTTGTAGATTTGTTTTCAAATTACAGTTTCCCTTGTTAAATAGGATTTTCCCACAATCAAGATATGCACAGTACTTATTTAATTTTCCAAACATGGGACATAAGTTTCCAGGTTCAGTTATGCCCTAATTATTTTTGTACTTTTGTACCTTGTGGTCTATGAAGCATTAAAAAAATCTTAAGAATGAATTGATTGTCATGTTTTTCTTTGAATATATCTGATATGTGATTTATCTAATGGCGTACTGATGAAGTGTCTTCTCTTGTTTGGGCAAAATCCTTTTAGAGAACATATTTGCATCATAAGAAAATCAAGGGTGCCCAGGGTATCAAGATAACCACCTAGGTATTATTCACTACTTGTAAATCTGTGAGCTCATTTTTGGTCAGTCTTAGGATCAAGCTTAGGAAGTCTATTGGGTAGGAAACTTAATGCAGAGAGTCAGAAGTGGATTTTATTTTGACTGATCTGTTGTTAGAAAATGTATGTAGTTTGAATCTTAGATTAGTTTGTTGTTAAAATCAGATAATGCTATGTTTGGGTTCCTGATTTCCTTTTAATTAAAAATAAAATTAGCATTAGTTTTTCTAGGATCAATCAAGAAGAGTAGGGTGTCATCTACTGGATAGAACTTTTGAGTCCTGATTACTGTTGGAAGTCAAATAACTTTTCGTAAAGATTTGGAGGAAGCTTCGTAAATGCATGAAAAATAATAAGTGGAGGAGCTATCTCTTTGCACGTACATCTCTTTCCTTTTTCTATTTTTTCTTGTGAGGAAACCAACCAATGCACTTGATGTCTCATGTTCAACAGATATGGTGAAATTTGGGCACATATAGTCTCTTCTTTTCTTTTTGTTCTATTCATGATGTCCCTGATCATATCAATTCTGTTCAGAATTTCTGATTTCCTAAGTCGGATATTTTGTGATACCTTTAAGAAAAAATTTGTTGGAATAGCTGTACAAATACTGTCCTATTCTGACATGGAGTAGTTGTAAGAAATCTAATGGTTGTTCTTGTGTAGTTTGTTACTTCAGTGAAATTTGACTTGGAAGTTCAACTACCGAGCCATAACCTTTCAGTCCATTGCATGGGTGTATTGGCATTTTCTTCAACTGATGTGTGATGCTTTCACTATTTACTATATGGCTATTGATTTAGTGGTGGTTTTCCATGAATAAGTGAGACTGAGGGCTTTCTCCTCCCCCCCCCCCCACCCTTGGTTCTTTCTATTCATGTTCAGGGCTTTGAGCATGCGATTGCTGGCACTAGTCTATATGTTGTGGTGGCCTGATGATGATGTGGAAGACATCAAAGAAGCAACTATGGAAGATATGAAGTCAGTGGTGAGCAGGATTGACAAAAGTGGAGAGAGAGTATATGTTCAAGCAACTACACTTGGATCATTAGAAGCTTTGCTATAATTTTTGAAGACCCCAGGAGTAAGCATTCCTGTCAGTGGGATTGGCATAGGTCCCGTGCATAAAAAGGATGTCATAAAAGCTAGTGTTATGCTTGAGAAGAAGAAAGAGTATGCAACCATCTTGGCCTTTGATTTTAAAGTGACACAGGGAGCTCGGGAACTTTCAGATGAACTTGGTGTCAAAGTTTTTATGGCTCATATTATATATCACTTATTTGATCAGTTTAAAGCTTAGATTGACACTATCAAGGAATAAAAAAAAGAAGGAAGTTGCTGAAGAAGCAGTGTTCCCCTGTGTGCTCAATATCGTACCAAATTGTGTCTTCAACAAGAAGGATCCAATTGTTCTGGGAGTTGATGTGCTTGAGGGCAGTTTCAGGGTATTAACTTTTCTTGTCTACTGTCTCATATTCATTGGTCTCATCCACCAGTTTAATTATAAAAAATAGAAAAATTAAAGATAATAGAATCTCTGCATTTCATTCGGGAAAACTAGCTTTTGTGCACATCAGCAATACAAATAAGAATAGATAATCAATATTTAATGGGTTGTGATGATATTATCATATTTTCTCTAATTTCATGCTTCCATTAGGTTGGGGAATGGGTTCTTGATTTATTTCTCGTTAAATGTGTAACTTCTTTATGTATAACCTTGTTTGAGGTAGCTCGTCTAACATAAACAAACTTATGGACACTAATTTTTTTTTGGTTGATAAGGTAAGTTGTTATCAAGAAGATTCCATGGATACAAAATTAGATGTGCTAGCTCCTATACAAGATGCTATGAAGGGGTCGGGGAGCTAGCCAAACACCAAAAAGGGAATAACCATGTGAAGGGCCAGTCTAATGTAAGGGAGCTCACAAAATCTGGAAAAACAACTTTAGCAAGGGGTTTAGAGTTGACACTACATCCAAACATTTTGTTGTTTCAACTTTCTAAAGGCTCCAGCTCTCAACAACATCCATTTGAGGGTATCTTTTTAAGCTTTTACATTGGTGATATATAAACATATATGGTTGTGTTTTTATTTAAGAAGGAAGACTGAGAAGCTTGAATTGAAGAAGAACCAACAAGAAACCAAAGCTATTGAAACTTCAAGGAAAGCTATTCCATCAATGGTATTTATTTCCAAAAGACAAAAGTTTGTCATTTGAGTGGTTTCCAAATTAATACTTAACCCGTTTGGTAATTATATTTCATGTTCTGTTTATGTGGCAGGAAAAGTGCAAGAAACAATTAATGATAGCCAATTCAGATTTCATGGAAAAAATGGAGGTATTCTAATTAATCAACCTCTATGTATGTTATTGCCTTGCATGTTGAATTAGATGCAACTCACACTTCCATAGTTTATATCATGTTGTAATTCCCATTTGAGATACCGAACTTAATCATTTTTGATGTCTCTAATCTAATCCATCAAAAATGCACTATTCCCCTCTATGGTTCTCTGAGTTGTTATTTCTGGTTAGGGTGAAATGGAAAGGGAGAGGTGGGGGTTAATTATATTTGATTAGTGAGGAAGTAGAGAGATCCATGGCACTATAGGATATGCATGTTAATGTAGGAGTCGTGATATTTTTAGTACTAGTAATTTCTCTCAACTGCTAAATGCTAATTGAGTGATGAATACAGGATAAGTTTCTGAACCTAGTGTCTAAAGTGGAAGAAAAAGATAAGGCGATCACAACATTTATGTTGTCGGCTGAATAATTTGTTGAAGTTAAGAGAAAGCAAGTGGAACAAGGAAGTGAGAAATAGGGAGTGCAAGCAGTAAATGTAGCAATAGAGAGTTCAAATGATCAGAGCAAGGAGCTAACAACAATTAACCCAGAAAAGCAACAAATACTCCCCCAGCAACTGAGGGCAAAGTTGCCAAGATACAAAGGCTTAAGAGTGGCTTCAGACTATGCAAACCCCAGGGTAGTTTCCTTTGGCTAAACATGGCCCGCAAGAGTAGTGGTTGAACATGTCCCCTCAGGTTGTGGTCCAGGTTGAAGATCTTCATATGGTCCAAACACCACCCTCAGTCTCTTCTTCTACAGCCATACCTCATCCTTCATTGATGCTTTACACTAATAATTTTCATAACAATAACCTAGCATCCCCTGTCAAGCCTGTCCCTGAAAGACGAACAATCACTGCTACTGTCTCCACCATATCTAGGGAAACTTGCTATGAAGTTGGGGTTAACATGATGAACTACTCAACTGGAAACAAGACGACTATTGTCATCAAATTAAATGATGACCCTCATAACGTTGGTGAAGGATTTCTCCAAGCCCCAATATCAAGACAAACTATAACCACAACAACTACCATTACACCTCATGTGAGTATCATGCATCCTATCTCCAGATCTCTCTCAGTCTGCACTCAATCTAATTAACTATTTATGTTCTTGATAATTGAATGCCACTTTAATTCTCTGTGTATGTTACTGAAGGCATTCTTCTCTCCGGTGAAGGGAGTCAAGATGAGTAAAGCACAACAAGCTTCAGGGGATGACAGGGCTAGCCCGATTAGCATCAACAGGAAGGAGTACGGTCATAAACAAGCAAGCAAATGTTATTCTTCTTCTGCCACATCCTTGCCCCAGGGAGCTACAAGTTGTTTAGATGTGGCTACTCCAAGAAACACTGCCTCATATGAGTCTATTGTCACGACCCAAGCCTAGGGCCTAGACGTGACATGGCGAATGAGGAACCCGAAGGAACCCCAAACAAGCCTCTCAAACTTGTCATCACACTTCATAGGTCGCGGAAGTACAATCAACATTAATTAACGGAAAATAGGGACTAAGGGCAAACCATTTCAAAAACACATCATAGAACAAGAGTCAAGCTCATTTACAAAATACTTGTCCAACGCACACCTCTACATACATAGATAGGACGGGGGCCATGACATACTACCGGCTCCCCTCATAGTCAAAATACAATTGCAAGCTAAAGTCTCAAAACATAGGAGTAGGAAACATAACATAGCCCTCGAATCATTGAGGACTCACCAACAAACTCGGATAAGCACCGTACTAGCCACGTGAATGGAGAGAAGGATCAAGAGTAGCTCCGGTCCCTACATGGTGACATCATGTAGGCAAAATATGCGTTAGTACTTGGAATGTACTAAGTATGCGGGGTGCAACACAACAATAGACAAGGACACAATCGAAATACAAGAAATAGTTTCATAGGCATTATGAATAACAATATGAGGATGCATGATCAAAGTGAAGTCAAAACATGTTTAAGTAAATCTATACTAATAGTAGATATCATATGTGTATGCATGATCCAACCAATCTATAACCCCAACTTAGGATGGGGGATGCCGTTCACACCCGGACACCCTGGTGGCAAGGTATAAACCCCTCACATGGTTGATGTTGGTCACACCCCAAGCATCCTAGGTGGTGAGATATAAACCTCTCACATGGTTGATGTTGGTCACACCCCAAGCATCCTAGGTGGTGAGATATAAACCTCTCACATGGTTGTCCGGTTCTTTTCCCCCGGACCGGGCATGGTCATGCAACACTTTATATAGGAAATTCCCATTAGGCTCTAATGCAATCTCACGTATGGAATGAACATATACACAAGCTTAGTTTGTCATCAACACATCTCTGGATTGCCATACATCTCATAACTCAAGCTTTAAAGCATCGATTCATCAATTCTCCATAGTTGGACATTTTGTCAAACACCTTGAAGGCATGTAATGGAATCAAAGAGCATGGAAAATAGGGTAGTAATTATGCAGCCAAACCAGTGAACAACCTACAACAACACCTTTTAACACCCACAATACCACATGAAAATCTCCACATCCATTCCAAATTTAGATTCAAGTTCTAGAGTCACAACATGCTCAAAACAATCACTTTTCATGTTTAAAATTCAATGTGCAGGAAATTATTACAAAGAACAAGACTAATTTATGAATCTTAACTTAAACCATGAATTAGTGAGTAGAATAGAGTCTAGGCACTATGGGTGGAAGGACCCATGAGTTCAACACCACATACCTTGAGTTCTTATGAAGGTCTTGAGAGTGTCTTCAATGGAAGCTTGGAACTTGGAGCAAGAGTCTCTTCAATCTTGAGGAAGGTTTTGGATTAGGGTTCTTGAGAGAACTTGAGAGAAAATGTGTCTAAGTATGGGAGAGGTGTTTTGGGAAATGTTTTAGAGATGGGAATTGAACTAATGGTATATAGGAAATAACATATGCCCTTTGGAAAAATGGTCCAACACTTAGAAAAAAAAATGAGGCGGGTGAACAGTAAAAACGCTCACTGGAAATTGCATTTCCTGCCGGACAGATTTTACGAAAATGGGCATAACTTCTTCGTCCGAACTCCGAATGAGGTGAAACGAAGTGCGTTAGGTAGCTAACTCAAAGGGCTTTCCATGGATATGTTATGGGCCACCCAATTATTTGTGTGCTAGGAGATATGACCCTCCAAAGTAGACCCTCGAAAAAGGCTTCACTTGGAAATTTCGGATTTTGATACGGTTGCTCTAAAATTTGGGTTAGACCCATTTCCCACTCAATTTGACCCCCTAAACAAGAATATGAAGTCGGATTTTCGAAAAACGAAACGGATTTTTTTTGATATAGCTAAACAAGTTTCCGGTAACTTCCGAAGCACATTTTTAAGAACCTTTTGGGTCATTTCAATATCTCCCCCTTGGGAACATTCGTCCCCGAATGTGGAAGAGACGTACAAGGCAAGACTTAGTAAGAACATATCAGCCCCAACATGAATGCAAAAATTTTATTTAAACATCACTTCAAGATTTCAAAACTTAGTGTAAAGCATCCATAACTCATCAATTTAAACATATATGCACATTAATGATTCAGGGGCTGAAATGTAAGACTCAATGGAGTACAAAGGACTTGATTTAATACCTTAGGCTTGAGTGGAGTTGAATAGATAAGGATAACGTCTTTGCATGTCCGCTTCGGCCTCCCAAGTAGCACTCTCCACTTGTTGATTTCTCCAAAGCACCTTAACGGACGCCACTTCTTTGTTCCTCAACCTTTTAACTTGTCTATCTAAGATCTGAACCGGGACTTCTTCATACGTCAAATTATCTTCTACAACACCCACAACCTCAAGAGGTACAATAGCGTTAGGATCACCAACACATTTCCTCAACATCGATACATGGAATACCGGATGAACTAATTCCATCTCCTTGGGCAACCCCAACTCATAGGCTACTTTACCAACCCTTCTTATTATCTCATAAGGACCGACATACCTAGGACTTAATTTCCCCTTCTTACCAAAACGAACCACACCTTTCATTGGAGAAACTTTCAAATAAACCCAATCACCCACTTTGAATTCAAGATCCCGTCTCCTCACATCGGCATAAGACTTTTGACGACTTTGGGCTGTTTTCAACCTCTCCCTAATCATCCTTACCTTCTCAAGAGCATCCATGACCAGATCCGGACCCAACAAGGCCACCTCTCCAACTTCAAACCACCCAACCGGTGACCTACACCGTCTACCATAAAGTGCCTCAAAAGGAGCCATACCGATACTAGAATGATAACTATTGTTGTATGCAAATTCAATCAAAGGAAGATGATCATCCCAACTACCTTTCAACTCCAATACACAAGCTCTAAGCATATCCTCCAAGGTTTGAATTGTTCTTTCGGCTTGGCCATCCGTTTGAGGGTGGAAGGCCGTGCTAAGCTTTACCTTTGTACCAAGACCCCTTTGGAATGACTTCCAAAAGTGAGAAGTGAATTGGGCACCACGATCCGAGATGATAGACAAAGGAATCCCATGCAACCTTACCAATTCATGAATGTACAACTTGGCATACTCTTCAGCCCCGTAAGTAGTTTTAACCGGTAGGAAATGAGCCGACTTTGTCATCCGATCAACCACCACCCAAACCGAATCAAAGCCTCTTCTAGCCTTGGGTAAGCCCACTACAAAATCCATGTTGATTTCTTCCCACTTCCAAGTAGGTATCTCAATGTCTTGAGTTAGGCCACCCGGCCTTTGATGTTCGGCCTTGACTTGTTGACAACTATGGCAACCCGAAACAAATTTTGCAATGTCCTTCTTCATACCGCCCCACCAATACACATCCCTCAAGTCTCTATACATCTTTGTTGACCCCGGATGAATAGAATAAAAAGAATTATGAGCCTCATCAAGGATTCTTTCCCTCACACCATCCACACAAGGAACACATAATCTACCTTGGTACCTAAGGGCACCATCTCCCCCTTGGGAGAAAACCTCCACCTTACCACTACTCACCGAAGCCTTTAATTCTACCAAAGAAGGATCAAGATCTTGCTTGACTATCACCTCATCAACCAAGGAAGACCTTGAACCATCAACAACAACTACTCCTCCACTATCCACCCCTTCTAACCTAACTCCCAATTTGGCCAACCGATGGACCTCCTTAGCCAACTCTTTACTACCTTCCTCCACATGAGCCAAGCTACCCATGGACACTCTACTCAATGCATCCGCCACCACATTAGCTTTCCCCGGATGATAGTGAACACTCATATCATAATCCTTAAGGAATTCTAACCACCTCCTTTGTCTCAAGTTAAGATCTTTTTGCGTGAACACATATTGGAGATTCTTATGGTCGGTGAAGATATCAACATGCACCCCATACAAATAATGACGCCAAATCTTTAAAGCAAAAACCACGGCGGCCAATTCAAGATCATGGGTTGGGTAATTTTTTTCATGAACCTTAAGTTGCCTAGAAGCATAGGCTATAACCTTACCACTTTGCATCAACACACAACCCAAACCAATACGGGAAGCATCACAATAAACAACAAAACCTTCTAACCCATCCGGAAGTGACAAAATAGGAGCGGACACAAGCCTTTCTTTCAAAGTTTGGAAGCTTTCCTCACACTCATCCGACCACACAAATTTAGCCTTCTTTTGAGTCAACTTAGTCATAGGAGAAGCAAGAGAAGAAAACCCTTCCACAAATCTCCTATAATAACCCGCTAAACCCAAGAAACTCCTTATATCCGACGGGGTCAAAGGTCTAGGCCAATTCCTAATAACATCGGTCTTCTTAGGATCCACCTTAATACCATCCCCCGACACCACATGGCCTAGGAAAGCAACTTCCTTCAACCAAAACTCACACTTTTCATATTTAGCGTACAACTTCTCTTCCCTCAATCTTTGGAGTACAACCCTCAAGTGACCCTTGTGCTCTTCCTCACCCCGAGAATAGATCAAGATGTCATCTATAAACACCACCACAAAAGAATCAAGGTAGGGTTTGAAAACCCTATTCATCAAATCCATAAAGAGAGCCGGAGCATTAGTCAACCCGAAAGACATCACCACAAACTCATAGTGCCCATACCTAGTACGAAAGGCCGTCTTGAGAATATCACACTCCCTCACCTTCACTTGATGATACCCTGACCGAAGATCAATCTTAGAGAAGTGACTAGCCCCATGCAATTGGTCAAATAAATCGTCAATCCTTGGAAGAGGATACCTATTCTTGACGGTGACCCTATTAAGTTGTCGATAATCAATACACATTCTAAGAGACCCATCTTTCTTCTTCACAAACAAAACCGGAGCACCCCAGGGAGAATGACTAGGTCTAATAAACCCCTTCTCTAACAAATCTTTTAATTGCTCTTTCAACTCTTTCAACTCCGCCGGGGCCATACGGTAAGGGGGGATAGAAATAGGTTGAGTATCGGGAAGGAGGTCTATACCAAGATCTATCTCCCTTTCGGGAGGGACACCGGGAAGGTCTTCTGGGAAGACATCTAGAAACTCATTAACAACCGGAATAGACTCAATAGGAGGGACTTTAGACTCCACATCATTGACTCTCACAATATGGTACAAGCACCCTTTGGAAATCAACCTATGGGCTTTAATGCAAGAAATGAATTTCCCCTTCACCACAACATCCCGGCTCTCCCACTCAAGGACGGGTTCATTAGGAAATCGGAACTTGACTTTACGAGTCCTACAATCAATAGAAGCATAATATGCATGCAACCAATCCATCCCAAGAATAACATCAAAATCCACCATGTTCAACTCAACAAGATCACAAGGCAACAACTTATTTAATATGCAAACCGGACAATTTCTATACACTTTTCTAGCAACAATAGAGACACCAATGGGAGTGGATACTTCATATGACTCATGCAACAATTCCGACTCGACATGAAATTTTCTAGCAACTAAGGGGGTAACAAAGGAAAGGGTGGCACCCGGATCAATCAAAGTATAAACATCAAGATCAAAGATTTGCAACATACCGGTCACCACATCCGGAGTCTCATTAACACCTTGTCTACCATGCAAAGCATAAAATCGATTGTCCCTTGGGGCACCACTTTGAGAAGCACCTCTACCCAAAGGAGTAGTGTTAGCACTTCGGACCTTGTTGCGGATCTTGGGACATTCAAACCTCTTATGACCCACTTCTCCACATTCAAAGCAAGCACCCGAACCCTTCATGCAAGGACCACCATGCTTCCTCCCACACTTAGGGCATACATCCATAGAACCCACTTCACCTCCCCCTTGAGGTCTAGGAACATTGATAGCAAATCCCCGGTTGACATGAGGGTTTCCTCGGCCTTGATGAAATCTAGCACCCTTAGGGAACCTATTCTCCAATCGGGCCCTCTTGGCCTCGTGCCCCCTTCTCTTCCTCAATTTCTCCTCCTCCATTTGCTCGGCATAAGTCATCAACCGAGACAAATCCATATCTCCAATGAGCATAGCGGACCGACACTCCTCACTAACCAAGTCGGATACACCCATCACAAATTTGTTCATCCTCGACCTAGAGTCGGCCACCAAGTGAGGTGCATACTTGGAGAGTTGGACAAATTTGAGGGCATACTCCCTCACACTCATAGCTCCTTGCTTCAAGTTCATGAACTCCACCAACTTTGCCTCCCTAAGCTCAAGAGGGAAGAACCTATTAAGGAAAGCAAGTTTAAACTCCTCCCACAACACCACATAGCCATTACCTTTCTCACCTTTCCATTGATCAAACCAAATTTGAGCAACCCCCTTGAGTTGGTAGGACGCCAATTCCGCCTTCTCACAAGCACCAACATCCATAATGGTCAAGATTTTGCATACCTCATCGATGAACTCTTGCGGGTCCTCATCCACCTTTGAACCATGAAAGACCAGAGGGTTCATCCTCATGAAATCTCTCACCCTTTCCCCCGGGGTGGTAGTTCGAGGAGCTTAGGCTCCTTGTTGCACTTGGTTAGCTACCACTTGTGCAAGCATGGTGAGTGCATTACGGAGCTCACCATTGGGGGGTGGCTCTTCCCGTGATTGGGCCCGTCTTCCCCTTATGTTTGGCATGATGATCTAGCAATCCAAAGAACAAGCGTTAGGGAGGAATCACCTTATCGCACTCTAAGCACGACATAGAACATGAAGAAGGGAAATCTTTCCTAAAACGTTTGGTAGCCTCTCATTCATAGTCGTGGCGCGCTTCACAACCATGATTAGGACTCTACTCAACGCGGTGTGTTGGACTCCAACGATTTAACAACCTAGTGCTCTGATACCAAGCTTGTCACGACCCAAGCCTAGGGCCTAGACGTGACATGGCGAATGAGGAACCCGAAGGAACCCCAAACAAGCCTCTCAAACTTGTCATCATACTTCATCGGTTGCGGAAGTACAATCAACATTAATTAACGGGAAATAGGGACTAAGGGCAAACCATTTCAAAAAGACATCATAGAACAAGAGTCAAGCTCATTTACAAAATACTTGTCCAACGCACACCTCTACATACATAGATAGTATTAAAGCACATGTTAATTATTATATTTAGTTGATTATTGTTTGACATATACTTCAGCTAGTAGTCTAGCACTCCTATATCTCTTCAAGTAGTTTAGCACGTTTAGCACTCCTCTTTCAGAGGAGTTAGTTTAGGCAATTAGTTAGTCCATTCTTGTATATAAACACAATATTGGGTCAATGAAAGATATCTCGATCTCTTGATTTTATATGGTATCAGGAGCCCTAATATACTCTAAAGAGTAAGATCTATTTTTTTTTCCTTCTCTCTTCCACCCACCCTCCACATATGGGAGACGATACTCATGTTGTTAATGCTGATTCCAACGTCGGCGCAATGATCGTTCAATTTAACCCTGCATCCCAATTGCCCATAAAATTACACGGCAGTCACAATCTTGCAACGTGGAAGGCACAATTCTACATGCTTATGCATGGTCATGATCTCTATGGTCACCTCGATGGGTCTACTCCTTCCCCATCTCGCACTATCACAACTGGCACAGCCCCTAGTGCCAATCCTGCATTTGCTCTTTGGTTTCGGCAAGACCAACTCATTCAAAACGCACTTATGGCATCTGTTGATCCAACAATTGCTACAACGGTTGCCGCTGCTAACTCAGCTAAGACAGCCTGGGATGCCCTGCACACTGCTTATGCAAATAAGTCTCAAACCAGAATTTTCAGTCTGCGTGATCGACTGATGCGTCTGACCAAAGACTCTCAACCAGTCACCAAGTATTTGCAAAGTGTTCGCTCTATTGCTGATGAACTCTCTATTGCTGGTGCCCCCGTTACTAGCTCTGATACCATATAAAATCAAGAGATCGAAATATCTTTCATTGATCCAATATTGTGTTTATATACAATAATGGACTAACTAATTGCCCAAACTAACTCCTCTGAAAGAGGAGTGCTAAACGTGCTAAACTACTTGAAGAGATATAGGAGTGCTAGACTACTAGCTGAAGTATATGTCAAACAATAATCAACTAAATATAATAACTATTATGATGGTGTACGCTGCCAGTTGTGCAACAAACCCGATCATGTTGCAAACGTTTGTCGATCGCAGTCTCACAATCACTTTGAGGCCAAGGCCAACTATGTGTCAGGCTTGAACACGTCAGACAATCCTTGGATTCTCGACTCGGGAGCATCTCACCACATCACTGCCACACCCCAAGACCGGCAGGCATACAATGGCATGGAGCAAGTATCTATGGGTGATGGTAACAAAATTCCCATAACTCACACTGGTTCTACTCATTTAAATGCATCAAATAGATCTTTTAAACTCTCTAACACTCTCTGTGCTCCAAGCATTAAACGCAATTTACTCTCAGTCTCTAAATTTTGTCAAGATAACCTAACCTCTATTAAATTCTTTCCCTTTCATTTTTCTGTGAAGGACTTGGAAACGCGGACTCCGTTGGTGCACGGTCAGAGTAGAGACGGTCTCTATGAGTGGCCAGACTTAACCTCCATCTCTCCTCCTCAAGCGCATTTGACTTCCTCCACCACCACCAGTTTCACTTGGCATCGTCGGTTGGGTCATCCACATTCTAGAGTTTTACGTTTTATTTTGAATAAATTCTCGCTACCTTGCTCACGAGAAAATTTTTCAGTTTGTAATTCTTGTTCTTCGAATAAGGCTCATCGCCATCTGTTTCAGCAGCTCACTTTATCATGTACCCAGCCTTTTCAAACTATCTTAAGTGATTTATGGGGTCCTTCTCCAGTTCATTCTATTGACAATAAATTATATTACTGTATTTTTGTGGATCATTATACCAAATACACCTGGCTTTACACTTTAAGAAATAAAAGTGAGGTTACTAACCTTTTCCAGAACTTTCAAGCATTAATCGAACGTCAGTTTAATACGAAAGTTCTTTCTCTCTATACAGATGGTGGTGGTGAATATAAAAGCCTTGATCCGTACCTAAGATCTCAGGGTATTGAACATCTTGTATCTCCTCCATACACCCCCCAAAGAGTTGCTCTTGCTGAATGTCGTCACAGGCATATTATTGAGACGGCCAGAACCTTACTTCATGAGGCATCCCTTCCATCGACTCTTTGGTCTTTTGCCTGTCAACATGCGGCTTATCTCATAAATCGTTTGCCTACCCCACATTTACAAAATAAATCACCATTTCAACTATTGTTTGGTAAAGATCCGGATTACAATTCTTTAAAAATCTTTGGGTGTCTTTGCTATCCCTGGCTCAAACCTTATTCCAAAAATAAATTAGAGCCACGATCAACACCCTGTGTATATTTAGGTTTCTCTTTACTTCATCATTGTCATCAATGTTTTGATCCAAAATCTTCTAAAATCTATTTATCTCGTGATGTGAATTTTTTTGAAAACAATTTTCCTTACCAAAATATTTTTTCAAATGTTTCTTCAACTTGTAAAACACTTGCGTGGGAAGGTTCAACTGCAACAAACCCAACACGATCCAATATATTTTCTCCTCCTATTAGCCACGACTTACTGAGTCCCATACTTATCCCGAAGGCAGGTACCACCAACGCTCACAAAGACACTGTCTCCTCTACTTGCGCTCCAACAGAATCTGCATCTCCAGGTACGTCTTCTCCTTCTCCTCCACACCCCATTGCCCCTCCTGATCACACTGATACCCCGTCTTATCCCCCGTTGCCTCAATCATCAGTTTTTCCAATTGCGTACAGTCGCCGAAACAAAACAATTTCATCTATTGGACAAAACTCCGTTGCCTATCCCACTGCCTCCATTCCCCTACAACCTTCTCCTGAACCTGTTCAAGTCACAGAACCTCCGCAACCCTCTTTTCTTCAACCAACTCGTGTTGTGACCCGCTCCCAGCACAACATTCACAAACCAAAAACCATCCTTGACTTTTTGGCTCACTTACCCCCCACCATCACCCCTACCAGCTTCAAACACGCTAACAAACACCCAGAGTGGTAGAGAGCCATGAAAAGTGAATTTGATGCATTATTGAACAATCAGACATGGGAATTGGTACCACATGACCCCACAAAAAACATTGTTTCTTGCAAATGGTTATACAGGTTAAAACGGAAATCTGATGGGACAATCGAACGCTACAAGGCTTGACTTGTTGCAAAGGGGTTTACACAACCTCCTGGAGTTGACTACCATGCCACATTTAGTCCAGTTGTCAAACCAACTACTGTGCGCTTGGTGCTCTCAATTGTTGTCCATCAGAATTGGCCCCTTCGCCAACTTGATGTCAACAACGCGTTCCTGCAGGGTCGTTTAGAAGAAGAAGTGTACATGGTCCAACCTCCGGGTTTTGCAGACGTGCAGTTCCCCTCCCATATCTGTCGTCTAAAGAAAGCCATCTATGGACTCAAGCAAGCCCCTCGGGCATGGTACAATGAACTCAAGACGTTCCTTCTGTATCTGGGATTTGTCAAGTCAGAATCTGATGCCTCACTTTTCATTCGCAAAGTGTCGAACAACATTTTGTACGCCCTAGTTTATGTGGACGATATCATCATCACAGGGAATCACAACTCCGAGGTAAATCAGGCTATAGCTTCTCTTGTTGGACGTTTTTCCATCAAGGATCTTGGGAATCTGCACTTCTTCCTTGGAATTGAGGTGCTCCGTACTGCCAAAGGTATTACCTTATCACAGTCTAACTACATAAATGAAATTCTCCCTAAAAAACATGCAGGACTGCAGTTCGGCAAAAACCCCAACGAGTGCCACTGATGTGCCTCACCTAAATGATGGTGCGCAACCAACTGATGCCACGCGTTACAGAAGAGTTCTTGGAAAACTACAGTACTTATCTTTTACTCATCCGGATATCAACTTCTCTGTAAATAAATTGTCTCAATTTATGCATTCCCCATCTGAAGTCCACTGGAAAGCACTCAAACGAGTACTCAGGTATCTCCAAGGCACAATTCAGCTTGCTCTTCACATTCAAAGAGATAATGATTTCAAGCTATACATGTACTCTGATGCGGATTGGGCTGGAGATGTAAGTGATTGAGCTTCCACTACTGGATACATATTGTTTTTAGGCCAAAATCCTGTGAGCTGGTCCTCCAATAAACAAAGAACAATTGCTCGCTCATCAACTGAAGCAGAGTATCGTGCTGTAGCAAGTGCACTTGTTGAAACCAACTGGGTGACAAATCTGCTAAAAGAACAACATGTTTCACTTCCCCAAGCACCAACCATTTACTGTGACAATGTGGGTGCAACTTATCTGTGTGCAAATCCAGTTTTTCATAGCCGCATGAAGCACATTGCTGTAGACTTTCACTTTGTTCGCAAACAAGTTCAGCAGAATCAAGTTCACATTGTCCATATCCATGCCGCAGATCAACTTGCGGACACTCTCACTAAAGCTCTACCGAAGCCAGCCTTTGATAAACATCTATTCAAGCTAAGCGTTGTTACACACTGCCTATCTTGAGGGGGGCGTATTAATGCACATGTTAATTATTATATTTAGTTGATTATTGTTTGACATATACTTCAGCTAGTAGTCTAGCACTCCTATATCTCTTCAAGTAGTTTAGCACGTTTAGCACTCCTCTTTCAGAGGAGTTAGTTTAGGCAATTAGTTAGTCCATTCTTGCATATAAACACAATATTGGATCAATGAAAGATATCTCGATCTCTTGATTTTATAGATAGGACGGGGGCCATGACATACTACCGCTCCCCTCATAGTCAAAATACAATTGCAAGCTAAAGTCTCAAAACATAGGAGTAGAAAACATAGCATAGCCCTCGAATCATTGAGGACTCACCAACAAACTCGGATAAGCACCGTACTAGCCACGTGAATGGAGAGAAGGATCAAGAGTAGCTCCGGTCCCTACATGGTGACATCATGTAGGCAAAATATGCGTTAGTACTTCGAATGTACTAAGTATGCGGGGTGCAACACAACAATAGACAAGGAAACAATCGAAATACAAGAAATAGTTTCATAGGCATTATCAATAACAATATGAGGATGCATGATCAAAGTGAAGTCAAAACATGTTTAAGTAAATCTATACTAATAGTAGATATCATATGTGTATGCATGATCCAACCAATCTATAACCCCAACTTAGGATGGGGGATGCCGTTCACACCCGGACACCCTGGTGGCAAGGTATAAACCCCTCACATGGTTGATGTTGGTCACACCCCAAGCATCCTAGGTGGTGAGATATAAACCTCTCACATGGTTGATGTTGGTCACACCCCAAGCATCCTAGGTGGTGAGATATAAACCTCTCACATGGTTGTCCGGTTCTTTTCCCCCGGACCGGGCATGGTCATGCAACACTTTATATAGGAAATTCCCATTAGGCTCTAATGCAATCTCACGTATGGAATGAACATATACACAAGCTTAGTTTGTCATCAACACATCTCTGGATTGCCATACATCTCATAACTCAAGCTTTAAAGCATCGATTCATCAATTCTCCATAGTTGGACATTTTGTCAAACACCTTGAAGGCATGTAATGGAATCAAAGAGCATGGAAAATAGGGTAGTAATTATGCAGCCAAACCAGTGAACAACCTACAACAACACCTTTTAACACCCACAATACCACATGAAAATCTCCACATCCATTCCAAATTTAGATTCAAGTTCTAGAGTCACAACATGCTCAAAACAATCACTTTTCATGTTTAAAATTCAATGTGCAGGAAATTATTACAAAGAACAAGACTAATTTATGAATCTTAACTTAAACCATGAATTAGTGAGTAGAATAGAGTCTAGGCACTATGGGTGGAAGGACCCATGAGTTCAACACCACATACCTTGAGTTCTTATGAAGGTCTTGAGAGTGTCTTCAATGGAAGCTTGGAACTTGGAGCAAGAGTCTCTTCAATCTTGAGGAAGGTTTTGGATTAGGGTTCTTGAGAGAACTTGAGAGAAAATGTGTCTTAAATATGGGAGAGGTATTTTGGGAAATGTTTTAGAGATGGGAATTGAACAAATGGTATATAGGAAATAACATATGCCCTTTGGAAAAATGGTCCAACACTTAGAAAAAAAAATGAGGCGGGTGAACAGTAAAAACGCTCATTGGAAATTGCATTTCCTACCGGACAGATTTTACGAAAATGGGCATAACTTCTTTGTCCGAACTCTGAATGAGGTGAAACGAAATGAGTTAGGTAGATAACTCAAAGGGCTTTCCATGGATATGTTATGGGCCACCCAATTATTTGTGTGCTAGGAGATATGACCCTCCAAAGAAGACCCTCGAAAAAGGCTTCACTTGGAAATTTCGGATTTTGATACGGTTGCTCTAAAATTTGTGTTAGACCCATTTCCCACTCAATTTTACCCCCTAAACAAGAATATGAAGTCGAATTTTCGAAAAACGAAACGGATTTTTTTTTATATAGCTAAACAAGTTTCGGTATCTTCCGAAGCACATTTTTAAGAACCTTTTGGGTCATTTAATCTATCATTTAGGGGAACTAAATAGAGCACTAGTAGTAGTAACTAAGACTATTAGATCCTTGTTTCTAAGCATAAATTGAAGTTGCTTTTTCTTTTTTTGGCCTCAATCGATTTGCTTTTCCAGTGGATTTTTGCTTACCTTCTAATGGTATCGATAGGAATCTATATCACACGATAAGTGTATGTTTAATTATCAGTATATTCGTGTTCCCTATCCCACGTAATAGAAAAATTGGTTTGATGTTTTTTTCTTTTCATAGTTGAATTATATGACTAATTTTATCATAAACTATGGTTGCTACTGAGCCTATGGAAACTCATTTTTGTTGTACTCCTTGTGATAAAACATATGGATTGAGAACATTTGCAGGATGCGTGGAACATATTACAGATACCATAAGCAGGTAACCAATTTACTATATATTATGTCTACTTGGTTTCTTGATCCACCCTCTCCATTTTATCTTTAACTGAAACTTGATTTACTAGCGAAAGAAAATAATAAACTGATTGTGTTTCTGTTACTTGTTCCTTCAGAAAACATTTGTGAAATACTCCTCTAGCATGAGGGCTGAACTCAAAGGCGGGTGACTGATTACCTTCTTAACCTCTTTAACTCAGAGAAGAAATGTGACATTTTTTCACTTAATTTATTCTCCTAACACCTCCTTCCAACCCTCCAGTAACTTCAACAGCCTCATCCAAACAATTAACAAGGGGGTTCTGGGGTAGGGGAGTAGTAGAGTCAATACCTATGATCATTTTGCTTTGATTTTCAGAATTTTTTCTTTGTTTTCCTTGTCGGAATTATTTGACAATTGGTTGGCTGTGGAAGGTAAGTCAGTGGTTGACTTATTATTAATTTTTGTCTCCATTGTATCCTTATTTTTTGAATTCTTATTTTCAGCTCCTTCTTGATTGTTTGGTCTATCCTGCATAGAAATATCAATGAAATTATTAGAAATAGGGAGTCCAGAATTAGTAGCCATACCTGTGTGATGAGTCTGATGCTGCTGCAATGTTTTCTTATGAGATTTTGGTCCGTCCATGCTATGTTGAACTGGCCTGTAAGCATTCCTCTTTTGAGTCTGCCATTCTTCATCAGCTGGCTTGTTGTTATTTCCTTGTTTTTGGTGCTGCTGGTATTGTGATTTGTTGTTTCCATCCTCTCTATTTGTGTATTGCATTTGCAGGTTTCTGGAATCTGGTTTGCCTTGTTCCCCTTTGTTTTTGTTCTTCCTATCAGCCTCCAATCCTTTTGTTTTTTTAAATTCGTCATCTTTTTGCTTAATAGTCCAGACATGTAACAAGTGTCCTTGGTGTTTACAATACATGCAGTAATCCGGAATGTGCTCATATTCAATATTTTGCCACCTCCCTATGTTAAGATCTTCTTCATTCAACCTCATCAACACATGAGGAGGTCCCTCTTTGGTAAGATCGATTTGGACTTTGACCCTAGCAACACTTCCTCTAGTTTTTTATATAGAAGCAGTGTCCAAGTACAAAACTTTGCCAATAGGACTCAGAAGGGCTGACATGATGTCCTTGTAATAGCAATGCCAAGGTAGCTCAGGTAGAGAAATCCAAATAGGGACTATAGATGTTTCCTCCTCAGCCCTAAAAGTAGGAGTCCACTTTTGAATTGGTTGGCTTATAGTGAATACTCTCCAATTATGCACTTCCACGTCTTTATTGTTATGAATTGGTTTAGCTTACTCTGAATTTAAGCATATTAAATACATGATTTATTTCACTAATTTATAATTTTATTTTGAATGTGAAGGAAAATGCTAGTAATTGAATTGGAATTGTGGCCAAAAGTAAAACTCGATCTATTGTAGTGAACGATGAAGAGTTTTTGTAGTACTATTGTCATATATGTTTGAATGCATTTGGTTTTGTGGAACTTATTGATAGTATATATCTTTAAGCAATCACTTTCTAAGTATTGGTTGTACAAGACATCTTTCTCGAAGTTTATTTGAAATATATAGCTTCGATTTAATTATTAGTTCATTTTGTACTTTAGGTCACTTGTATATTTAATTATGTGATTATTGAATATATGCAAATAAAAATTATTATTATTAAAAATAGAAAATTGTAGCTACAAAATTCTACACAACATTGCCACACTTCAAAAGTGTTGTTGTAGGATGTCCAATGTTATCTTGTACATAAGAAAAGTTACACTTATAAGTGTTGCTCTAGATGAGATATAAAAGGCAACACTTTTTAAGTGTGACCAATAACAAAGCAAAGGCAACACTTTTAAGTGTAGTATAATTAAAAAAAGGTGTCACTAATGCATCACTACAAAGCACGCCCTTATACCTCTTTGGCTACACTTTATAAGTGTAGATGTGATGGCGACATTTAAAAAGTGTTGCCCAATGTCAAAGGTTACGCTTCTTTAGGCCACCCCCTAAAAAGTGTTGCTTAAAGTCCAAAAGTGTAGTCTTTTATCAAAGGCCACACTTTTAGCTAGTTTGGGCTACACTTTACTGGAGTATCCGTAGGCCTAAAATGGTGTAGTGTACCCAATTGACATCCAAGTTTTAGAGGAAATTATATGACGAATTGGGCACACAACTCACTTTTAGTACAACCTTCCATCCACAGATGGACGGATAGTCAGAAAGGACTATTCAAGTGTTAGAAGACATGTTGAGGGCATGTGTGATTGATTTTGGAGGGCATTGGGATAAGTTCTTACCTTTGTGTGAATTTGCTTATAATAATATTTATCACTCCAGCATTGATATAGCACCATTTGAGGCAGTATATGGGAGGGGATGTAGATCACCCATAGGATGGTTTGAGGCTGGAGATGTGAAACCTTTGGGGGCTGATTTAGTGAAGGATGCTAAAGATAAGGTGATGAGTCTTTAAGCTAAACTTTTAGTAGCCCAGAGTAGACAGAAGAAGTATGCAGATCATAAGGTAAGAGACATGACATTTCAGACTAGTGAGAATGTTCTTCTCAAGGTATCACCCATGAAAGGGGTGATGAGATTTGGTAAGAAGGCCAAGCTCAGTCCTAGATACATTGGTCCATTTGAGATTCTTGACTATGTAGGACTGGTAGCATATAGATTGGATTTACCTCCTAACCTATTGAGAGTCCATCTGATATTTCATATGTCCATGTTAAAGAGATATCATGGTGACAGTGATTATATAATAAAGTGGGACTCAATTGTGTTAGACAAGGACCTCCAATATGAGGAGGAACCAATTGTAATTCTTGTTCGTGATATGCGTAAGTTAAGGACCAAAGAGATTAATTTTGTGAAGGTTCAATGGAAGCATCGTCCAGTTAAGGAACATGCGAGAGAAGTGTCCCCAATTGTTCGTCGATTCAGGTACTACTTCATTCCTTCTCTAGCATAATTTTTCCTATGTTTTGTCACTCAAAGATGAGTGATGGGTAAATTGGTATCTACTGTAACGACCTATTCCCGCCGTTAGAGAAAAGACAATGGGGAAAATTTTTGGGCTGGAAAACATTTTCGTAGTATTTTGATTTTTCAACCTAGTCTGGATTTGGATGAAATTGGAGTCTGTGAGGTCTATAGAAATCTGGTAGCAATTGGGTGATCTAATTATGAATTTGATCACATGATAGGTCATTAAGGAACCCGTACGACTATAAAGAATTGAATTCGAGCAAGTAGAACTCCCGGAATTGATCTTAGCTTGAACGGGTAGTTTCTGAGTGTCATTGGATGAATGTGTGTTGTGAAATGGGAGTTTGTACTTCTTAAATCCACTCAATAGTTCTGTTCAAGCCGCTGGGGCGAGATTTCTGCCGCCAGGGTGGGGCCGCTCTAGCGGGGTGAGGACCGATGTAGTGGCTCCGACGCTACTTAAGTCGGAAATAAACCCCAAAACATCTTTATTCTGCACTATATGATTTTTAGTGTAAGGAGATGAACCCCAGGTAATTCTTGATAGTTTTCCACCATTCATAATGCTAAAGGTAAGATTTTAACTCCCTGAATCCATTTTTCAATTCGTAGAACCTAATTTAATGGGTAATTATCGATGGGGGAAGGATTTGATTTGGAATTTATGGTGGGAAAAGCCCTAATTTGGATAGTGGTATCATGGGTATTATCGAGGGTTGATAGAATTGTTAGTATTTCGGGTAATTAGTGATTGTTTATTGATTCCTGTGTTATATTGATTGTTTGTAGACCAAGAACAAGTGGAATGAATTCGGAAAGGGAAGAATCAAGTTTCTTAGGGTTTCAAGCTTGTTTCATGATAGGTGATGGTTGTGATTTTGTGATAGTGTGATGTATGTTTATTCTTACTTCATTATGATACATGTATGTATGCAAATGTTGCATTATTGATCACATTAATTGTAAATGAGGATACATGAATGATGAATGCCATGAATCATGACTTGATTGTATGATTGTGGGAATGTACTTTGTGATTGTGATTATGGCTTGTTGAATGGATTCGGTATTGCCTTCCGCCACACTAAGTTGGATCGGTTGCCATGTTTCGGCATAAATATGGGATCGGTTGCCACGTTCTGGTATAAACATTGGATCGGGTACCACATTCCAGTAAGCTAACTGTTTGGGTTTGGGTTCCATGAGAGGACCAATGACTTGTTGTAACTGTGTATCTTGAGAAATATGAAACTCTACCTTGTTCGTAAATGATGATATTGTATATGTTCTATGATGTATTGACTTATGTATGTTGGACTTAGTGGGATAACTGTGTGATCCTACCAGTACACTTTGGTTGTGTACTGATAATACACTTTCTATTTCTTTGTTGAGTACAGGGCATCTTCAGGAGCCTATTGACAGACCTCGCTTAGAAGATTAGTGATCATTGTTTGAATTCAAGGGTGAGCTAGTTCTTCCGGGCTGCCATGAGTTCTCTTTCCGTCTATGTCCACATTTCAGACTTAGACTTTTCTAGTTAGTTATTAGTTCATTAGTTTGGGGTTGTAACCCTTTTTTTAGAATTATGGATCTTGTTAGTGTTTTGGTATGTTGACTTTTAGGTTCTAGGTATTACTTCCGCATTTGTTTTAGTTGTTAGACTTTTGTTTGGATTTTATGGGAACTCCCTTTCCTTAGTATTTAACTTGTTTCCATAACTTAAATTATTTAGTTGCTTGGTTTGGGTTGTAGTAGTGGTTCTCCCATCGGATGGTTAGGGTGGGTGCGAATCACGACAGTTTGGGTCGTGACATTAACTCCCTAATCTACTAAGCAATCAATTAGCCACGATCGGGAGGAAGAAGACTGACACAACCTACATTAG
>NC_064285.1:49744942-49752442 GCF_019186545.1 Solanum stenotomum | reverse complement strand
AAGTAGCACGATCTAATTCAAAAATTTCACCCAATTGAGCACGTCTAGCATATTTTTTCATAGTAGCAGGAAAACTATAACTGACGCTGTTGAGTTCACCGCCGTAGAACTCAACAGTTACACCTACTTGTTCAACACTATACTTCGATTCTGCACTTCTAAAAGGAACATCGGCTCTAACAATTCCATTGCTGTCTACCAAAATGACCGGAAATGTTTCAAAAAAAGTAGGCATACGACGTACAAAAAGTTCATGCCCTTCCTTATCTCTAAGGATAGGGTGTCCTAACCATCCCCGTTATCTATTGAACCTGCTCTGAATAATCCTCCTTTTGCCGGATTATTGCCGATGTAATCATAAAAGCTAATTTTTCAGGAATTTTAGACCAGGCTTCTGATAAACTTTGATTTTCTGCTAGCCTAGCACTAACTCTTCGATATATTTCTTGTTGGAAGTACCCCTGATCCCATTGATAACGAGTGGACCCAAATAATTCAATCGAGGTAGTTCCCGAACCATACCACATAGTTTCGGCAACAACAAAAGCTGCAAAAAAGATAGCAACGATACTACTGGAAAGGACGGTTTCAATATTTCCCATACGCAATCCTTTGTATAGACGTTGTGGCGGACGGACACTAAGATGGAATAGGCCCGCTAATATGCCCAATGTTCCTACTGCAATATGATGAGAGGCTATTCCTCCTGGAACAAAAGGATCAAAACCTTCCACGCCCCATGCTGGATTTACAGGTTGTACTTTTCCCATTAGTCCATAAGGATCGGACACCCATATTTCGGGAACATACAAGCCTGTTACATGAAATGCACCAAAACCAAAGCAAGCGACCCTTGAGAGAAATAAATGAATTCCAAAGATCTTTGGCAAATCCAAAGAGGGTTTTCATGTACGTTCATCACAAAATATTTGTAGATCCCAATACACCCAATGCCAGATAGCTGCCAAAAAGAATAAGCCAGAAAACACAATATGTGCTCCCGCTACACCTTCGTAACTCCAAATACCTGGATTCGTTACAGTCCCCCTTCTGATACTCCAACCACCCTATGAATTGGTTCTTCCTAAATGAGTCATGAAGGGTATAACGAACATACCCTTTCTCCACATAGGATCAAGATCAGGATCAGAAGGATCAAAAACCGCTAATTCATATAGATCCATCGAACCGGCCCAACCAGCAACCAGAGTTGTATGCATTATATGAACAGAAAGCAAGCGACAGGATCATTCAATACAACGGTATGAACACGATACCAAAGCAAACCCATGGAAATACCCCTTATATCAAATATAAATGAACACTACACAACTTTATTGCATTGGAAAAGACTATAATATGACTATCCTATGGACCACTCTTGTTGAGTCAATTATTTCCGAACAAGGGTTTCTATTCTGTTGGTAATAATGGAACAATTCTGTTCGTAGGAACAAAGAGAAGCAGATTTATTCTATACTCAATAAGTACCAATACGCAATGGGGGAGTTGATCCCATTTTCTATGAGCGAATGAGTCCATACTTATTTATCATTAGAAAGACCTATTCGTAATAATTTGAGTTTATTCATTCTGTCTTTCTTTATGAATTTTGAGAATCTATGGATAAAATAAATACGATAAAAACCAATATGAATATTATAAAGACAATAAAAAAAATTGTTACGGCTCCACCTCAAAGTGAAATATAGTATTTAATTCGTGCTTTCATTTAATGTCTATTGGTGTTCCAAAAGTTCTATTCCAAAATCCTGGAGATCCAATTTCATCTTGGGTTGACGTATAGTGCGACTTGTCAGATATATTGGGTCATATGGTATTTCCCCGTTCTCTCCCCCGATCAAGATATCTCCCGTTTCGCCCAAGAAAGATGAATTGAATCATCAAAAATTTGGAGCGTGGAGTGCATTTAGATCCATTTTTAGGGGATTCATATTACTATTATCGATTAGAATAATTTATGATTGGCTTGGTTGGACTAAATAAATGAAGTATCCAGGCTCCGTTTAGAAAAAAACCAATTGGATTGGTAAGATATCTATAATTGCTATTCATATTTTTTCTTTGTAAAGAGATCCTAATTGTCAAGCAAAGTTATCTCAACTCTAATAACAACTTGTATAAAATGAATTGCAAAAAAAATAAATACAAAAAGAAATGGTAATGGGAGCATTTGTCCTATATGTACAAATCCAAATCGGGCGGATCTTTACCCAGAGTAGAGCATAAACCTAAAAAGATGAAACAGACCAATTCAGGAACAAGAAAATACCATCGCGGTTTGGATTAAATCTCGATGAAAGAATACATCAATGAGAAGTTAATTCGATAAGTTTAATGACCCTTTCTTATAACTTCGAGTTTTATAATGGAAAATCAAAAATATCAAAAAGTAGTAAAAACTCGTCTTTATTGAAAGATTGAAGAAAAGCCCTTTCCTTAGAAGTAAGAAAGAGCCCTTGTAGAAAAATAGAAAGAGGACTGGAATCTATACAGTAATTCACAATTTTTTTGAACCGTATGCTTCAAAAGGAGCATGTACGGTTCGTAAGGGATACAATTTGACCCTAATCAACCAATTTTATCGAGAAAGATTACTTTTTTTAGGCCAAGGGATTAGTACCGATCTTTCGAATCAACTTATTGGTCTTATGATGTATCTCAGTATGGAGGATGAGAACAAAGAGCTATATTTGTTTGTAAACTCTCCTGGGGGCTCGGTAATACCTGGGATCACCATTTATGATACTATGCAATTTGAAATCAAAAATGAATATTTGTGAATAATGTGGATATCATTTGAAAATGAGTAGTTCGGATAGAATTGAACTTTTGATCGATTCGGGTATTTGGGATCCTACGGATGAAGACATGGTCTCGCTGGATCCCATTGAATTTCATTCGGAGAAGGAGCCTTATAAAGATCGTATTGATTCTTATCAAAGAAAGACAGGATTAACCGAGGTTATTCAAACAGGCATACGCCAACTAAACGGCATTCCCGTAGCAATTGGGGTTATGGATTTTTAGTTTATGGGGGGTAGTATGGGATCTGTAGTCGGAGAGAAAATCACCCGTTTAATTGAACACGCTGCCAATCAAAACTTACCTCTTATTATAGTGTGTGCTTCTGGGGGGCGCACATGCAGGAAGGAAGTTTGAGCTTGATGCAAATGGCTAAAATATCATCTGCTTTATATGATTATCAATTAAATAAAAAAATATTTTATGTATCAATCCTTACATCTCCGACAATTGGTGGAATGACAGCTAGTTTTGGTATGTTGGGGGATATCATTATTGCTGAACCCAATGCCTACATTGCATTTGCAGGTAAAAGAGTAATTGAACAAACATTGAATAAAACAGTACCCGAAGGTTCACAAGCAGCTGAATACTTATTCCAGAAGGGTTTATTCGACCTAATTGTACTACGTAATCTTTTAAAAAGCATTTTGAGTGAGTTATTTAAGTTCCGCGCCTTTTTTCCTTTGAATCAAAAGTCAAGCAAAATCAAGTAGAGCACTAAGTTCAATTTTATTTTTTTTTGTGTTTGTAGCAAAAAGTAGTTAGTTTATCGGAATCAAAGTAAAGATAATAATGGCCTTTTCTTTGGTGATAGAAGATCGAATTGTAGAAAGAATCAAAACAAAAGTTGAGGATAACTCTTTTTTTGACCTATATTCCTGATTACGAATCAAGAAACCTTTATCACCAAGAGTGAGTTCTTCCTTTCGTGAAATTAGTAAAATAAAACGAATTTGGTCTTGTCTTAGGTATATAATTTGAAATTTCAATATAGATAATAGAGTTTTGTATCTTTCTCTATCTACCGAAAAACCATTTTAGCTAAAAATCCATGTTGGGTCAGATTCGAACGAATCCTTCGATAATCGGTAAAAAACTCTTTATCTATTTTTAGAAAATTAGAAGACAAGAACAAAAGACAAAGAAATGAAGAAAAATAATAAAGTTTATTATCATTATCATACATATCTTTCTCATGGAGGAGATGAATAGCTCCATTTATTTAGTTCTACAGTTCTACATTCTTTGCACTTATTCTTATTATACGTACTCAGTTAGATTTAGATATATCGATACTTCGATCTATACTAATAATTTAAAATTCTTCAGATTCAATTAATAATAAATATTATCTAATTAGAATTCAAATTCTTAATTTAATTATAATTATTACAAGATATCTTTATTTATATAATAACATAATAACATATACAAATAGTAAATCAAGGTACCCCTCTATGACAAATTTGAACCTTCCATCTATTTTTGTGCCGTTAGTAGGCCTAGTCTTTCCGGCAATTCCAATGGCTTCTTTATTTCTTCATGCTCAAAAAAACAAGATTGTTTAGATCCGCTGGGACCTAATTTCATCCATATTTTTTTTTGAAAATGTGGACTTGTATCATAACATGGATATCTATTTATTGGAATATAGTATAACATGTGATTTCCACCGAACATAAAGGAAAAAACTCTTATGCCCGCAGAAGCAAGATATATGGATATATCAATTCTAGCAATTTTCAAATAGATCAGGATCGCTGGATGGCTGAAATATAGTCGGTGAATCTATATTTATATCGATATGTATAGTGGGATCGTATTAAATAAAGAGTATGTTATTATTTTAGATTTAACCAATTTGATGAATTACTCCTAAAGGTTGACCTCAAACTAGTGCTAGTTCACCTCAAACTAGTGCTAGTTGATGAGAGTTACTTCGGAAACAAAAACGTAAAGTCAAATTTCTCTGGGGTATTATCTCAATTCCAATAAAATGCAATCGAGTAAAGAATGACTTGGCGATTAGACGAAATATGGATAGAACTTATAACGGGATCTCGAAAAATAAGTAATTTCTGCTGGGCCTTGATCCTTTTTTTAGGTTCATTAGGCTTCTTATTAGTTGGAACTTCCAGTTATCTTGGTAGAAATTTGCTATCTTTTTTTCTGCCTCAGCAAATCATTTTTTTTTCACAAGGAATCATTATGTCTTTCTACGGAATTGCGGGTCTCTTTATTAGCTCTTATTTTTGGTGCAAAATTTCCTGGAATGTAGGTAGTGGTTATGATCTATTCGATAGAAAGGAAGGAATAGTCTGTATTTTTCGTTGGGGATTTTCGGGAAAAAATCGTCTCGTATATTCCTTCGATTCCTTATAAAAGATAGTCAATCCGTTAGAATAGAAGTTAAAGAGGGTATTTATGCTCTTCGTGTTCTTTATATGGACATCCGAGGCCAGGGGTCCATTCCCTTGACCCGTACTGATGAGAATTTGACTCCACGAGAAAATGAACAAAAGGCTGCTGAATTAGCCTATTTCCTACGTGTAGCAATTGAAGTATTTTGATAAACTGAGAATCCGACCTTTCATTCAATTAATGAAAGCATATATGAAAGAACCATAAAACGAAACTCTTTTTGTGGTCTTTATGCGTTTTATGGTCTTTATGCACACGCAATTCAATAACAAATAACAAATCGAAATAATAGATTCGTCTCAGAGGGCAAACCATTTCGAAAGCAAGAATTTTTTTTAGTTCAATATTTGTTGGAATTGACACTTTAGATCCAGATAGATCGTATCTTATAAATTTGAAATTCTTTCTTTTGTATTCTTTAATGACCAACGATTGGATTTCTTAATTAAATATTGAGAACTAACCAATATATCCTTTGCCAGTCATTTTTTTTATCATCCTAATATCTTTCCCTCAATTATTCTATTCCTGACTATGGGTAATCAGTGAATTTTTTTCGAAATATTGGACATTTTGAAAGCAAAGGAGTTCTTTCGTCTCAAAATCTGAATAATATTCATTACTTAAAGTGGTTCTTTCGATCATTCATCGAAAGGATACACTTTATTTTTAATTTGACCAATTGAGATATCAGGAAACAATATTCTAAATTTCTTCATTTGAAGTGAATTCTTAGCCTATTTTTGTATTCTTTCTAGATTCAAAGACTAACCACAAAATCACAAAGAAAATAGATTCATAAGTTCGATACCTTGTATTAAACTCATGTGTGTAGTAAATATTCTATCGCATAGAGTGTACGAATGGGTTGATTAACAATTTACAGACGAAAAAATGGCAAAAAAGAAAGCATTCACTCCTCTTTTCTATCTTGCATCTATAGTATTTTTGCCCTGGTGGATTTCTTTCTCCGTTAATAAATGTCTGGAATCTTGGGTTACTAATTGGTGGAATACTGGGTAATCCCAAATTGTCTTGAATAATATTCAAGAAAAGAGTCTTCCAGAAAAATTCAGAGAATTACAGGAACTCCTCTTCTTGGACGAAATGATCAAGGCATACTCGGAAACACATGTCGAAGAGTTTGGGATAGGAATCCATAAAGAAACGATCCAATTAATCACGATACAAAATGAGAATCGTATGATACAATTTTGCACTTCTCAACAAATATCATCTGGTTTGGTATTCTAAGCGGGTATTCAAATTTTGGGTAAGGAAAAACTTGTTATTCTTAACTCTTGGGCTCAGGAATTCCTATATAACTTAAGTGACACAACAAAAGCTTTGTGTCTTCTTCTAGTAACTGAGTTTTTTCTAGGATATCATTCACCCCCAGGTTGGGTTATCGCTATACGCTCTATCTATAACGAGGTTGGAGTTGTTGCGAATGAGCAAACTATAACTATTCTTGTTTGCATCTTTCCAGTAATTTTTTATACATGTTTTAAATACTGGCTTTTTCGTTATTTAACTAGTCTGTCTCCATCAATTTTACTGATTTATGATTCAATAACTGAATGATAAAGGATCCATTGATATTAATCTAATCCAATTAGAATACTTGGTACTTTGTAGTTGTACATAAGCAAAGTATTAAAAATCATATTTACTCTTCCTATTTCAAACCATCGAGAAGATTCATCCTAGATTATTCCAGCAAATAGCAGAATCGTGGCTAGGGAACTATACTAGCGACCTACCCAATTTATTGTAGAAATTTTCGCGATCAATGATTGGACCATGCAAACTAGAAATGCTTTTTCTTGGCTAAAGAAATAGATTACTCGATCTATTTCCATATCGCTCATGATATATATCTTAACTCGAACGTCTATTTCAAGTGCATATCCCATTTTTGCACAACAGGGTTATGAAAATCCATGAAAAGCGACGGCGTATTGTATGTGCCAATTGCCATTTAGCTAATAAGCCCGTCGAAATTGAGGTTCCACAAGCGGTACTTCCTGATACTGTATTTGAAGCAGTTGTTCGAATTCCTTATGATATGCAACTGAAACAGGTTCTTGCTAATGGTAAAAAAGGGGGTTGAATGTCGGGGTTGTTCTTATTTTACCTGAGGGGTTTGAATTAGCCCCTCCCGATTGTATTTCTACTGAGATGAAAGAAAAGATTGGCAGTATGTCTTTTCAGATCCATCGTCCCAATAAAACAAATATTCTTGTGGTA